>NW_027460120.1:0-27072 GCF_025594145.1 Primulina tabacum
AGGTCACCCATCCTAGCTCTGCCATCCGCCCAGAACGCTTAACTTCATGGTTATGATTGGGCGAGAGCAGTGCCGCGTGTTTTCCATCGCCGCCCGCTCCACACGTACTCGAGGGATTAAGAATAACATCCCACTCAACTCGGTGCGATCATACCACACTAATGCACCGGATCCTTTCAGAACTCCGAAGTTATGCGAGATTGGGCGAGAGCAGTATTGGGATGGGTGACCCCCTGGGAAGTCCTCGGTTGCACCCTTTTTTCGTGTTTTTTCTATTTTGATTATTTGTTGAAAGACGATTTTTCGGCTCAAATCATCTGAATCTCGATCGGACCAAACAAGACAGTGAAATGAAAGTAGCTCGGGCACTGCCGATTTGGACAAAATTGTAGGCTAATTTGATTGTAAACGGCAAACGACGAGACTCATTACTACGCAATGAGCTGACGAGATTTTAGCCGATTCCTTCTCTAAGACCCTCTAATTTGCGATTCACCGCTTCTGTTTAAGCTTTCGTTTCCTCGAAAAATCCTCTTAGGAAGTTCGAAATTCGATTCTGGTTCCATTTTATCGTATCCTAACAATAAATAGCTTTACATTCGTTATTTCCTTCTTCTTATTTTTTTTTATTTTCTGCGAACATTTATCGATTTTTGTTGTCGTGAGCCGGTTCTGTGCGGAAGGGTATGACGCAGATTACTCCGGAGACGGTCCAACTGATTAAAACAATTATTTCGACTGTTTCATCTATAATTTACGTAAACATCGCGACACGAGTCTTCCCAGGGAGGTCACCCATCCTACTCTGCCATCGCGCCAGAACGCTTAACTTCATGGTTATGATTGGGCGAGCATGCCGCATGTTTTCCATCGCCGCCCGCTCCACACGTACTCGAGGGATATAAGATAAACATCCCACTCAATGTCGGGTGCGATCATACCAGCACTAATGCACCGGATCCCATCAGAACTCCGAAGTTAAGCGTGCTTGGGCGAGAGCAGTACTAGGATGGGGACCCCCTTGAAGTCCAGCGTGTTGCAACCCCTTTCGTGTTTTCTATTTCTGATTACTTGTTGACAGACGATTTCGTCTCAATCATCTAAATCTCGATCGGGCGACCAGATAAGACTTGTGAAATGAAAGTAGCTCGGGCACTGCCGTAGTTTGGACAAAAGTCTAGGGGCTAATTTGATATGGAAAACGGCAAACGGACGAGGCTCATTCTACGCAATGAGCTGACGAGATGTTTAGTCCGAATTCCTTCTCTACATACCCTCTAATTTGCGATTTACCGCTTCTTTAAGCTATCGTTTTCCTCGAGAAATCCTCTTAGGAAGTTCGAAATTCGATTCGGTTCCATTTTAATCGTATCCGAAGGCATATAATAGCTTACATTCGTTATTTCCTTCTTCTTATTTTTTTTTCTATTTTCTGGGAACATTTATCGATTTTTGTTGTCGTGAGCCGGTTCTGTGCGGAAGGGTATGACGCAGATTACTACCGGAGACGGTTAACTCATTAAAAAAATTATTTCGAATGTTTTATCCATAATTTACCGTAACCGTTCGCGATAGCGAGGTCTTCCCAGGGAGGTCACCATCCTAGCGATGCCATCGCGCTAGAAACGCTTGAGCTTCAGGGTTATGATGGGTGCGGAGAGCAGTGGCCGCGTGTTGTCCAGCGCCGCCCGCTCCACACGTACTCGAGGGATATAAGAATAAACATCCCACTCAATGTCGGGTGCGATCATACCAGCACTAATGCACCGGATCCCATCAGAACTCCGAAGTTAAGCGTGCTTGGGCGAGAGCAGTACTAGGATGGGCGACCCCAAGGGAAGTCCTCGTGTTGCACCCTTTTTCGTGTTTTTCTATTTGTGATTACTTGTTGAAAGACGATTTTCGGCTCAAAACATCTGAATCTCGATCGGGACTAGACAAGACAAGTGAAATGAAAAGCTCAGGCACTACCGGATTTGGACAAAATTGTAGGCTAATTTGATTGTAAACGGGAAAACGGACGAGACTCATTACTACGCAATGAGCTGACGAGATTTTAGCCGAATTCCTTCTCTAAGACCCTCTAATTTGCGATTTACCGCTTCTGTTAAGCTTTCGTTTCCCTCGAAAAAATCCTCTTAGGAAGTTCGAAATTCGATTCTGGTTCCATTTTATCGTATCCTAACAATAATAATAGCTTTACATTCGTTATTTCCTTCTTCTTATTTTTTTTTATTTTCCTGCCAACATTTATCGATTTTTGTTGTCGTGAGCCGGTTCTGTGCGGAAGGGTATGACGCAGATTACTCCGGAGACGGTCAACTCATTAAAAACAATTATTTTCGACTGTTTTATCTATAATTTACGTAAACGGTCGCGACACGAGGTCTTCCCAGGGAGGTCACCCATCCTAAGCTCTGCCATCGCGCCAGAACGCTTAACTTCATGGTTATGATTGGGCGAGAGCAGTGCCGCGTGTTGTCCATCGCCGCCCGTCCACACGTACTCGAGGGATATAAGAATAAACATCCCACTCAATGTCAGGTGCGATCATACCAGCACTAATGCACCGGATCCTTCAGAACTCCGAAGTTATGCGTAGATTGGGCGAGAGCAGTATTGGATGGGTGACCCCCTGGGAAGTCCTCGTGTTGCACCCTTTTCGTGTTTTTCTATTTTTGATTACTTGTTGAAAGACGATTTTCGGCTCAAATCATCTGAATCTCGATCGGGACCAAACAAGACAAGTGAAATGAAAGTAGCTCGGGCACTGCCGGATTTGGACAAAATTGTAGGCTAATTTGATTGTAAACGGGCAAACGGACGAGACTCATTACTACGCAATGAGCTGACGAGATTTTAGCCGAATTCCTTCTCTAAGACCCTCTAATTTGCGATTCACCGCTTCTGTTAAGCTTTCGTTTCCTCGAAAAATCCTCTTAGGAAGTTCGAAATTCGATTCTGGTTCCATTTTATCGTATCCTAAGAATAATAATAGCTTTACATTCGTTATTTCCTTCTTCTTATTTTTTTTTATTTTCTGCGAACATTTATCGATTTTTGTTGTCGTGAGCCGGTTCTGTGCGGAAGGGTATGACGCAGATTACTCCGGAGACGGTCAACTGATTAAAAACAATTATTTCGACTGTTTCATCTATAATTTACGTAAACAGTCGCGACACGAGGTCTTCCCAGGGAGGTCACCCATCCTACCTCTGCCATCGCGCCAGAACGCTTAACTTCATGGTTATGATTGGGCGAGAGCAGTGCCGCATGTTGTCCATCGCCGCCCGCTCCACACGTACTCGAGGGATATAAGAATAAACATCCCACTCAATGTCGGGTGCGATCATACCAGCACTAATGCACCGATCCCATCAGAACTCCGAAGTTAAGCGTGCTTGGGCGAGAGCAGTACTAGGATGGGTGCCCCCCTGGGAAGTCCTCGTGTTGCACCCCTTTCGTGTTTTTCTATTTCTGATTACTTGTTGACAGACGAGTTTCGGCTCAAATCATCTAAATCTCGATCGGGACCAGATAAGACTTGTGAAATGAAAGTAGCTCGGGCACTGCCGGATTTGGACAAAATTCTAGGCTAATTTGATTGTAAACGGGCAAACGGACGAGGCTCATTACTACGCAATGAGCTGACGAGATTTTAGCCGAATTCCTTCTCTAAGACCCTCTAATTTGCGATTTACCGCTTCTGTTAAGCTATCGTTTTCTCGAGAAATCCTCTTAGGAAGTTCGAAATTCGATTCCGGTTCCATTTTATCGTATCCGAGGCATAATAATAGCTTTACATTCGTTATTTCCTTCTTCTTATTTTTTTTCTATTTTCTGGGAAAATTTATCGATTTTTGTTGTCGTGAGCCGGTTCTGTGCGGAAGGGTATGACGCAGATTACTCCGGAGACGGTTAACTCATTAAAAAAAATTATTTCGAATGTTTTATCCATAATTTACGTAAACGGTCGCGATACGAGGTCTTCCCAGGGAGGTCACCCATCCTAGCTATGCCATCGCGCTAGAACGCTTGACTTCATGGTTATGATTGGGCGAGAGCAGTGCCGCGTGTTGTCCATCGCCGCCCGCTCCACACGTACTCGAGGGATATAAGAATAAACATCCCACTCAATGTCGGTGCGATCATACCAGCACTAATGCACCGGATCCCATCAGAACTCCGAAGTTAAGCGTGCTTGGGCGAGAGCAGTACTAGGATGGGCGACCCCATGGGAAGTCCTCGTGTTGCACCCTTTTTCGTGTTTTTCTATTTGTGATTACTTGTTGAAAGACGATTTTCGGCTCAAATCATCTGAATCTCGATCGGGACTAGACAAGACAAGTGAAATGAAAAGCTCGGGCACTACCGGATTTGGACAAAATTGTAGGCTAATTTGATTGTAAACGGGCAAACGGACGAGACTCATTACTACGCAATGAGCTGACGAGATTTTAGCCGAATTCCTTCTCTAAGACCCTCTAATTTGCGATTTACCGCTTCTGTTAAGCTTTCGTTTCCTCGAAAAATCCTCTTAGGAAGTTCGAAATTCGATTCTGGTTCCATTTTAATCGTATCCTAACATAATAATAGCTTTACATTCGTTATTTCCTTCTTCTTATTTTTTTTTATTTTCTGCCAACATTTATCGATTTTTGTTGTCGTGAGCCGGTTCTGTGCGGAAGGGTATGACGCAGATTACTCCGGAGACGGTCAACTCATTAAAAACAATTATTTCGACTGTTTTATCTATAATTTACGTAAACGGTCGCGACACGAGGTCTTCCCAGGGAGGTCACCCATCCTAGCTCTGCCATCGCGGCCAGAACGCTTAACTTCATGGTTATGATTGGGCGAGAGCAGTGCCGCGTGTTGTCCATCGCCGCCCGCTTCCACACGTACTCGAGGGATATAAGAATAAACATCCCACTCAATGTCGGGTGCGATCATACCAGCACTAATGCACCGGATCCCATCAGAACTCCGAAGTTAAGCGTGCTTGGGCGAAAGCGCAGTACTAGGATGGGAGACCCCCTGGGAAGTCCTCGTGTTGCACCCCTTTTCGTGTTTTTCTATTTCTGATTACTTGTTGACAGACGAGTTTCGGCTCAAATCATCTGAATCTCGATCGGGACCAGATAAGACATGTGAAATGAAAGTAGCTCGGGCACTGCCGGATTTGGACAAAATTGTAGGCTAATTTTGATTGTAAACGGGCAAACGGACGAGACTCATTACTACGCAATGAGCTGACGAGATTTTTAGCCGAATTCCTTCTCTAAGACCCTCTAATTGCGATTTACCGCTTCTGTTAAGCTTTCGTTTCCTCGAGAAATCCGCTTAGGAAGTTCGAAATTCGATTCCGGTTCCATTTTATCGTATCCCGAGGCCATAATAATAGCTTTACATTCGTTATTTCCTTTCTTCTTATTTTTTTTCTATTTTCTGGGAACATTATCGATTTTTGTTGTCGTGAGCCGATTCTGTGCGGAAGGGTATGACGACAGATTACTCCGGAGACGGTTAACTCATTAAAAACAATTATTTCTACTGTTTTATCCAATAATTTATGTAAAACGGTCGCGATACGAGGTCTTCCAGGGAGGTCACCCATCCTAGCTCTGCCATCGCGCCAGAACGCTTAACTTCATGGTTATGATTGGGCGAGAGCAGTGCCGCGTGTTGTCCATCGCCGCCCGCTCCACATGTACTCGAGGGATATAAGAATAAACATCCCACTCAATGTCGGGTGCGATCATACCAGCACTAATGCACCGGATCCCATCAGAACTCCGAAGTTAAGCGTGCTTGGGCGAAGAGCAGTACTAGGATGGGTGACCCCCTGGGAAGTCCTCGTGTTGCACCCCTTTACGTGTTTTTCTATTTCTGATTACATGTTGACAGACGAGTTTCGGCTCAAATCATCTAAATCTCGATCGCGACCAGATAAGACATTGTGAAATGAAAGTAGCTCGGGCACTGCCGGATTTGGACAAAATTCTAGGCTAATTTGATTGTAAACGGGCAAACGGACGAGGACTCATTACTACGCAATGAGCTGACGAGATTTAGCCGAATTCCTTCTCTAAGACCCTCTAATTTGCGATTTACCGCTTCTGTTAAGCTTTCGTTTCCTCGAGAAATCCGCTTAGGAAGTTCGAAATTCGATTCGGTTCCATTTTATCGTATCCCGAGGCATAATAATAGCTTTACATTCTTATTTCCTTCTTCTTATTTTTTTTCTATTTCTGGGAACATTTATCGATTTTTGTTGTCGTGAGCCGGTTCTGTGCGGAAGGGTAATGACGCAGATTACTCCGGAGACGGTAACTCATTAAAAACAATTATTTCGACTGTTTTATCCATAATTTACGTAAACGGTCGCGACACGAGGTCTTCCCAGGGAGGTCACCCATCCTACCTCTGCCATCGCGCCAGAACGCTTACTTCATGGTTATGATTGGGCGAGAGCAGTGCCGCGTGTTGTCCATCGCCGCCCGCTCCACACGTACTCGAGGGATATAAGAATAAACATCCCACTCAATGTCGGGTGCGATCATACCACACTAATGCACCGGATCCCATCAGAACTCCGAAGTTAAGCGTGCTTGGGCGAGAAGCAGTACTAGGATGGTGAACCCCCTGGGAAGGTCCTCGTGTTGCACCCCTTTTCGTGTTTTTCTATTTTGATTACTTTTGAAAAGACGATTTTCGGCTCAATCATCTGAATCTCGATCGGGACCAGACAAGACATGTGAATGAAAAGTCTCGGGCACTGCCGGATTTGGAAAAAATTGTAGCTAAGTTGATTGTAAACGGGCAAACGGACGAGACTCATTACTACGCAATGAGCTGACGGATTTTAGCCGAATTCCTTCTCTAAGACCCTCTAATTTGCGATTTACAGCTTCTGTTAAGCTTTCGTTTCTCGATAAAATCCTCTAGGAAGTTCGAAATTCGATTTCTGGTTCCATTTTATCGTATCCTAAGCAATAATAATAGCTTTACATTCGTTATTACGTGCTTCTTATTTGATTTTTTTTATTTTCTGCGAACATTTATCGTTTTGTTGTCGTGAGCCGTTCTGTGCGAAGGGTATGACGCAGATTACTCCGGAGACGTAACTCATTAAAAACAATTATTTCGACTGTTTTATCCATAATTTACGTAAACGGTCGCGACACGAGGTCTTCCCAGGGAGGTCACCCATCCTAGCTCTGCCATCGCGCCAGAACGCTTAACTTCATGGTTATGATTGGGCGAGAGCAGTGCCGCGTGTTGTCCATCGCCGCCCGCTCCACACGTACTCGAGGGATATAAGAATAAACATCCCACTCAATGTCGAGTGCGATCATACCAGCACTAATGCACCGGATCCCATCAGAACTCCGAAGTTAAGCGTGCTTGGGCGAAAGCGCAGTACTAGGATCGGTGACCACCTGGGAAGTCCTCGTGTTGCACCCCTTTTCGTGTTTTTCTATTTTTGATTACTTGTTGACGGACGATTTTCTGCTCAAATCATCTGAATCTCGATCGGGACCAAATAAGACATGTGAAATCAGCGTAGCTCGGGTACTGCCTGATTTGGACAAAATTGTAGGCTAATTTTATTGTAAACGGGCAAACGGACGAGACTCATTACTCCGCAAAGTGCTCGCGAGATTTTAGCTAAATTTCTTCTCTAAGACCCTAAGTTGCGATTTACAACTTCTGTTAATGTTTCGTTTCCAAAAAATCCGTTTAGGAAGTTCGAAATTCGATTCCGGATCCATTTTATCGTATCCCAGGAATAATAATAGCTTTACATTCATAGAAGTCCTCGTGTTGCACCCCTTTTCGTGTTTTTCTATTTTTGATTACTTGTTGACAGACGATTTTCGGCTCAAATCATCTGAATCTCGATCGGGACCAGATAAGACATGTGAAATGAAAGTAGCTCGGGCACTGCCGGATTTGGACAAAATTGTAGGCTAATTTGATTGTAAACGGGCAAACGGACAGACTCATTACTACGCAATGAGCTGACGAGATTTTAGCCGAATTCTTCTCTAAGACCCTCTAATTTGCGATTTACCGCTTCTGTTAAGCTTTCGTTTCCTCGAGAAATCCGCTTAGGAAGTTCGAAATTCGATTCCGGTTCCATTTTATCGTATCCCAAGGCACTATAACTAGCTTTACATTCGTTATTTCCTTCTTCTTATTTTTTTTTCTATTTCTGCGAACATTTATCGATTTTTGTTGTCGTGAGCCGGTTCTTGGGCGGAAGGGTATGACGCAGATTACTCCGGAGACGGTGAACTCATTAAAAACAATTATTTCGACTGTTTTAATCCATAATTTACGTAAACGGTCGCGACACGAGGTCTTCCCAGGGAGGTCACCCATCCTACCTCTGCCATCGCGCCAGAACGCTTAACTTCATGGTTATGATTGGGCGAGAGCAGTGCCGCGTGTTCCATCGCCGCCCGCTCCACACGTACACGAGGGATATAAGAATAAACATCCACACTCAATGTCTGGTGCGATCATACCAGCACTAATGCATCCGGATCCCATCAGAACTCCGAAGTTAAGCGTGCTTGGGCGAAAGTGCAGTACTAGGATGGGTGACCCCCTGTGTGAAGTTCATCGGTTGCCACTCCCTTTTCCGTTGTTTTTCTAATTTGATTACGTTTGACAAGAACGAGTTTTCGGGCTCAAATATCTGAATCGCGATCGGGACCCAGATAAGAACATGTGAAATGAAAGATGCTCAGGGGGCACTGCCGGAATTTGAACAAAAGTCGTAGGCTAATTGATTGTAAACGGGCAAACGACGAGACTCAGAATACTACGCAATGAGTTATGACGAGATTTGTAGAAGCCGAATTCCTTCTCTAAGACCCTCTAAGTCTGCGATTTACCGCTTCTGTTAAGCTTGCCGTTTCCTCGAGAAAATCCTCTTAGGAAAGTTCGAACATTCGATTCTGGTTCCACTTTATAAAAATATCGTATGCCTAAGCAATAAGTAATAGCTTTACATTCGTTATTTCCTTCTTCTTATTTTTTTTTCTATTTTCTTGCGGAACATTTATTCGATTTTTGTTGTCGTGAGTCGTTCTGTGCGGAAGGGTATGACGCAGATTACTCCGGAGACGGTCAACTCATTAAAAACAATTATTTCGACTTTTTATCCATATAATTTACGTAAACGGATCGCGACACGAGGTCTTTCCCAGGGAGGTCACCCATCTAGCATCTGCCCATCGCGCCAGAACGCTTACTTCATTGGTTTATTGTGGGAGAGCAGTGCCGCTGTTGTCCACGCCGTGTCCCGCCCAGCTCCACACGTACTCGAGGGATATAAAGATAAACATCCACTCAATGTCGGGTGCGTCATCACCAGCACTAATGCACCGGATCCCATCAGAACTCGAAGTTAAGCGTGCGTGTGGCGAGAGCTAGTACTAGGATGGGTGAACCCCCTGGGAAGTCCTCGTGTTGCACCCCTTTTCGTGTTTTTCTATTTCTGATTACTTGTTGACAGACGAGTTTCGGCTCAAATCATCTGAATCTCGATCCGGGACCAGATAGACATGTGAAATGAAAGTAGCTCGGGCACTGCCGGATTTGACAAAATTGTAGGCATAATTTGATTGTAAACGGCAAACGGACGAGACTCATTACTACGCATGAGCTGACGAGATTTTAGCCGAATTCCTTCTCTAAGACCCTCTAATTTGCGATTTACCGCTTCTGTTAAGCTTTCGTTTCCTCGAGAAATCCGCTTAGGAAGTTCGAAATTCGATTCCGGTTCCATTTTATCGTATCCAAGGCATAATAATAGCTTTACATTCGTTATTTCCTTCTTTTATTTTTTTTCTATTTTTCTGGAACATTTATCGATTTTGTTGTCGTGAGCCGGTTCTGTGCGGAAGGGTATGACGCAGATTACTCCGAGACGGTTAACTCATTAAAAACAATTATTTCGACTGTTTTATCCATAATTTACCGTAACGGTCGCGACACGAGGTCTTCCCTGGGATGGTCACCCATCCTAGCTCTGCCATCGCGCCAGAACGCTTAACTTCATGGTTATGATTGGGCGAGAGCAGTGCCGCGTGTTGTCCATCGCCGCCCGCTCCACACGTACTCGAGGGATATAAGAATAAACATCCCACTCAATGTCGGGTGCGATCATACCAGCACTAATGCACCGGATCCCATCAGAACTCCGAAGTTAAGCGTGCTTGGGCTAGACGCTAGTACTAGGATGGGTGACCCCCTGGGAAGTCCTCGTTGTTGCACCCTTTTTCGTGTTTTTCTATTTTTTGATTACTTGTTGACAGACGATTTTCGGCTCAAATCATCTGAATCTCGATCGGGACCAGATAAGACATGTGAAATGAAAGTAGCTCGGGCACTGCCGGATTTGGACAAAATTGTAGGCTAATTTGATTGTAAACGGGCAAACGGAAGAGACTCATACTACGCAATGAGCTGACGAGATTTTTAGCCGAATTCCTTCTCTAAGACCCTCTAATTTGCGATTTACCGCTTCTGTTAAGCTTTCGTTTTCTCGAGAAATCCGCTTAGGAAGTTCTTAAATTCGATTCGGGTTCCATTTTATCGTATCCAAGGAATATAATAGCTTTACATTCGTTATTTCCTTCTTCTTATTTTTTTTTATTTTCTGGGAACATTTATCGATTTTTGTTTGTCGTGAGCCGGTTCTGTGCGGAAGGGTATGACGCAGATTACTCCGGAGACGGTTAACTCATTAAAAAATTATTTCGACTGTTTTATCCATAATTTACGTAAACGTCGCGACACGAGGTCTTCCCAGGGGTCACCCATCCTAGCTCTGCCATCGCGCCAGAACGCTTAACTTCATGGTTATGATTGGGCGAGAGCAGTGCCGCGTGTTGTCCATCGCCGCCCGCTCGTACTCGAGGGATATCCCACTCAATGTCGGTGCGATCATACCAGCACTAATGCACCGGATCCCATCAGAACTCCGAAGTTAAGCGTGCTTGGGCGAGAGGTACTAGGATGGGTGACCCCCTGGGAAGTCCTCGTGTTGCACCCTTTTCGTGTTTTTCTATTTTATTTTGTTACTTGTTGACAGACGATTTTCTCAAATCATCTGAATCTCGATCGGGACCAGATAAGACATGTGAAATGAAAGTAGCTCGGGCACTGCCGGATTTGGACAAAATTGTAGGCTAATTTGTATTGTAACGGGCAAACGGACCGAGACTCATTACTACGCAATGAGATGACGGATTTTAGCCGAATTCCTTCTCTAAGACCCTCTAATTGCGATTTACCGCTTCTGTTAAGCTTTCAGTTTCCTCGAGAAATCCGCTAGGAAGTTCGAATTCGATTCCGGTTCCATTTTATCGTATCCCAGGCATAATAATAGCTTTACATTCGTTATTTCCTTCTTCTTATTTTTTTTTCTATTTTCTGGGAACATTTATCGATTTTTGTTGTCGTGAGCCGGTTCTGTGCGGAAGGGTATGACGCAGGATTACTCCGGAGACGGTTAACTAATTAAAACAATTATTTCGACTGTTTTATCCATAATTTACGTAAACGATCGCGACACGAGGTCTTCCCAGGGAGGTCAACCCATACTACCTATGCCTCATCGCGCCAGAACGCTTAACTTCATTGGTTATTATTGGGCGAGAAGCAGTGCCGCGTGTTGTCCATCGCCGCCCGCATCCACACGTACTCGAGGGATATAAGAATAAACATCCCACTCAATGTCGGGTGCGATCATACCAGCACTAATGCACCGAGATCCATTCAGAACTCCGAAGTAGATGCGTGACTTGGGCGAGAGCAGTATTAGGATGGGTGACCCCATGGGAAGTCCTCGTGTTGCACCCTTTTTCGTGTTTTTCTATTTGTATTACTTGTTGAAAGACGATTTTCGGCTCAATCATCTGAATCTCGATCGGGACCAGACAAGACAAGTGAAATGAAAGTAGCTCGGGCAACTTGCGGATTTGGACAAAATTGTAGGCTAATTTGATTGTAAACGGGCAAACGGACGAGACTCATTACTACGCAATGAGCTGACGAGATTTAGGCCGAAATTCCTTCTCTAAGACCCTCTAATTTGCGATTTACCGCTTCTGTTTAAGCTTTCGTTTCCTCGAAAAATCCGCTTAGGAAGTTCGAAATTCGATTTGGTTCCATTTTATCGTATCCTAAGAATAATAATAGCTTTAACATTCGTTATTTCCTGCTTCTTATTTTTTTTTATTTTCTGCAACATTTATCGATTTTTGTTGTCGTGAGCCGGTTCTGTGCGGAAGGGTATGACGCAGATTACTCCGGAGACGGTCAACTAATTAAAAACAATTATTTCGACTGTTTTATCTATAATTTACGGTAAACCGGTCGCGACACGAGGGTCTTCCCAGGGAGGTCACCCATCCTAGCCTCTGCCATCGCGCCAGAACGCTTAACTTCATGTGTTATGATTGGGGCGAGAGCAGTGCCGCGTGTTGTCCATCGCCGCCCGCTCCACACGTACTCGAGGGATATAAGAATAAACATCCCACTCAATGTCGGGTGCGATCATACCAGCACTAATGCACCGGATCCCATCAGAACTCCGAAGTTAAGCGATGCTTGGGCCGAGAGCAGTACTAGGATGGGTGACCCCCTGGGAAGTCCTCGTGTGTGCAACCCCTTTCGTGTTTTTCTATTTTGATTACTTGTTGACAGACGATTTTCGGCTCAAATCATCTGAATCTCGATCGGGACCAATAAGACATTGTGAAATGAAAGTAGCTCGGGCACTGCCGGATTTGGACAAAATTGTAGGATAATTTGTTGTAAACGGGCAAACGGACGAGACTCATTACTACGCAATGAGCTGACGAGATTTTTAGCCGAATTCCTTCTCTAAGACCCTCTAATTGCGATGTACCGCCTTCTGTTAAGCTTTCGTTTACCTCGAAAAATCCTCTTAGGAAGTTCGAAATTCGATTCTGGTTCATTTTATCGTATCCTAGACATAATAATATGCTTTACATTCGTTATTTCCTTCTTCTTATTTTGTTTTCTATTTTCTGCGCAACATTTATCGATTTTTGTTGTCGTGAGCCGGTTCTTGTGCGGAAGGGTATGACGCAGATTACTCCGGAGACGGTCAAAACTCATTAAAAACAATTATTTCGATGTTTTATCTATAATTACGTAAAACAGGTCGCGAAACGAGGTCTTCCCAGGGAGGTCACCCATCCTAGCTATGCCATCGCGCCAGAACGCTTAACTTCATGGTTATGATTGGGGCGAGAGCAGTGCCGCGTGTTGTCCATCGCCGCCCGCGTCCACACGTACTCGAGGGATATAAGAATAAACATCCCACTCAATGTCGGTGCGATCATACCAGCACTAATGCACCGGATCCCATCAGAACTCCGAAGTTAAGCGGCTTGGGCGAGAGCAGTACTAGGATGGGTGACCCCCTGGGAAGTCCTCGTGTTGCACCCTTTTTCGTCGTTTTCTATTTTTGATTACTTGTTGACAGACGATTTTCGGCTCAAATCATCTGAATCTCGATCGGGACCAGATAAGACATGTGAAATGAAAGTAGCTCGGGCACTGCCGGATTTGGACAAAATTGTAGGCTAATTTGATTGTAAACGGGCAAACGGACGAGACTCATTACTACGCAATGAGCTGACGAGATTTTAGCCGAATTCCTTCTCTAAGACCCTCTAATTGCGATTTACCGCTTCTGTTAGCTTTCGTTTCCTCGAGAAATCCGCTTAGGAAGTTCGAAATTCGATTCTGGTTCCATTTTATCGTATCCACTAACTAATAATAGCTTTACATTCGTTATTTCCTTCTTCTTATTTTTTTTTCTATTTTCTGGAACATTTATCGATTTTTGTTGTCGTGAGCCGGTTCTGTGCGGAAGGGGTATGACGCAGATTACTCCGGAGACGGTTAACTCATTAAAAACAATTATTTCGACTGTTTAATCCTAATTTACGTAAACGAGCGCGACACGAGGTCTTCCCAGGGAGGTCACCCATCCTACCTCTGCCATCGCGCCAGAACGCTTAACTTCTGGTTATGATTGGGCGAGAGCAGTGCCGCGTGTTGTCCATCGCCGCCCGCTCCACACGTACTCGAGGATATAAGAATAAACATCCACTCAATGTCGGGTGCGATCATACCAGCACTAATGAACCGGATCCCATCAGAACTCCGAAGTTAAGCGTGCTTGGGCTAGAGAGCAGTACTAGGATGGGGTTACCCCCTGGGAAGTCCTCGTGTTGCACCCTTTTTCGGTTTTTTCTATTTTTGATTACTTGTTGACAGACGATTTTCGGCTCAAATCATCTGAATCTCGGATCGGACCATATAAGACAATGTGAAATGACAGTAGCTCCGGGCACTGCCCGGATTTGGACAAAATGCTAGGCTAATTTGATGTAAACGGGCAAACGGACGAGACTCATTACTACGCAATGAGCTGACGAGATTTAGCCGAATTCTGTTCTCTAAGACCCTCTAATTTGTCGATTTACCGCATTCTGTTAAGCTTTCTGTTCCTCGAAAAATCCTCTTAGGAAGTTCGAATTCGATTCTGGTTCCATTTTATCGTATCCTACAATAATAATAGCTTTACATTCGTTATTTCCTTCTTCTTATTTTTTTTTTATTTTTCTGCCAACATTTATCGATTTTTGTGTAGTGAGCCGGTTCTGTGCGGAAGGGGTATGACGCAGATTACTCCGGAGACGGTCAACTCATAAAAACAATTATTTCGACTGTTTTATCGATAATTTACGTAAACGGTCGCGACACGAGGTCTTCCCAGGGAGGTCACCCATCCTAGCTCTGCCATCGAGCCAGAACGCTTAACTTCATGGTATGATTGGGCGAGAGCAGTGCCGCGTGTTGTCCATCGCCGCCCGCTCCACACGTACTCGAGGGATATAAGAATAAACATCCCACTCATGTCGGGTGCGATCATACCAGCACTAATGCACCGGATCCATTCAGAACTCCGAAGTTAATGCGTGCTTGGCTGAGAGCAGTACTTAGGATGGGTGATCCTCCTGGGAAGTCCTCGTGGTTGCAACGCCTTTTTCGTGTTTTTCTATTTTCTGATTACTTGTTGAAAGACGAGTTTCGGCTCAAATCATCTGAATCTCGATCGGGACCAGATCAGACAGTGAAATGAAAGTAGCTTCGGGCACTGCCGGATTGGGACAAAATTGTAGGCTATTTGATTGTAAACGGGCAAACGGACGAGACTCATTACTACACAATGAGCTGCGAGATTTAGCCGAATTCCTTCTCTAAGACCCTCTAATTTGCGATTTACCGCTTCTGTTAAGCTTTCGTTTCCTCGAGAAATCCTCTTAGGAAGTTCGAAAATTCGATTCGGTTCCATTTATCGTATCCTAGAGCATAAATAATAGCTTACATTCGTTATTTCCTTCTTCTTTATTTTTTTTTCTATTTTCTGCAACATTTATCGATTTTTGTTGTCGTGAAGCCGGTTCTGTGCGAAGGGTATGACGCAGATTACTCCGGAGACGGTTAACATCATTAAAAACAATTATTTCGACTTGTTATTCTAGAATTTACGTAAACGGTCGCGCACGAGGTCTTCCCAGGGAGGTCACCCATCCTAGCTCTGCCATCGCGCCAGAACGCTTAACTTCATGGTTATGATTGGCGAGAGCAGTGCCGCGTGTTGTCCATCGCCGCCCGCTCCACACGTACTCGAGGGATATAAGAATAAACATCCCACTCAATGTCGGGTGCGATCATACCAGCACTAATGCCATGGATCCCATCAGAACTCCGAAGTTAAGCGTGCTTGGGCTAGAGCAGCACTGGGATGGGTGACCCCTGGGAATTCCTCGTGTTGCAACCCTTTTCGTGTTTTTTCTATTTTTGATTACTTGTTGACAGACGATTTTCGGCTCAAATCATCTGAATTTCGATCGGGACCAGATAAGACATGTGAAATGAAAGTAGCTCGGCACTGCCGATTTGGACAAAATTGTAGGCTAATTTGATTGTAAACGGCAAACGGACGAGACTCATTACTACGCAATGAGCTGACGAGATTTTAGCCGAATTCCTTCTCTAAGACCCTCTAATTTGCGATTTACCGCTTCTGTTAAGCTTTCGTTTCCTCGAGAAATCCGCTTAGGAAGTTCGAAATTCGATTCCGGTTCCATTTTATCGTATCCAAGCATAATAATAGCTTTACATTCGTTATTTCCTTCTTCTTATTTTTTTTTTCTATTTTCTGGGAACATTTATCGATTTTTGTTGTCGTGAGCCGGTTCTGTGCGGAAGGGTATGACGCAGATTACTCCGGAGACGGTTAACTCATTAAAAAAATTATTTCGACTGTTTTATCCATAATTTACGTAAACGGTCGCGACACGAGGTCTTCCCAGGGAGGTCACCCATCCTACTCTGCCATCGCGCCAGAACGCTTAACTTCATGGTTATGATTGGGCGAGAGCAGTGCCGCGTGTTGTCCATCGCCGCCCGCTCCACACGTACTCGAGGATATAAGAATAAACATCCCACTCAATGTCGGGTGCGATCATACCAGCACTAATGCACCGGATCCCATCAGAACTCCGAAGTTAAGCGTGCTTGGGCGAGAGCATACTAGGATGGGTGACCCCCTGGGAAGTCCTCGTGTTGCACCCTTTTTCGTGTTTTTCTATTTTTGATTACTTGTTGACAGACGATTTTCGGCTCAAATCATCTGAATCTCGATCGGGACCAGATAAGACATGTGAAATGAAAGTAGCTCGGGCACTGCCGGATTTGGACAAAATTGTAGGCTAATTTGATTGTAAACGGGCAAACGGACGAGACTCATTACTACGCAATGAGCTGACGAGATTTTAGCCGAATTCCTTCTCTAAGACCCTCTAATTTGCGATTTAACCGCTTCTGTTAAGCTTTCGTTTCTCGGAAATCCGCTTAGAAAGTTCGAAAATTCGATTCCGGTTCCATTTTATCGTATCCGAGGCATAATAATAGCTTTACATTCGTTAATTCCTTCTTCTTATTTTTTTCTATTTTCTGCGAACATTATCGATTTTTGTTTCGTGAGCCGGTTTCTGGTGGCGGAAGGGTATGACGCAGATTACTCCGGAGACGGTGCAACTCATTAAAAACAATTATTTCGACTGTTTTATCCATAATTTACGTAAACGGTCGCGACACGAGGTCTCCCAGGGAGGTCAACCATCCTAGCTCTGCCATCGCGCCAGAACGATTAACTTCTATGGTTATGATTGGGCGAGAGCAGTGCCGCGTGTGTGTCCATCGCCGCCCGCATCACACGTACTCGAGGGATATAAGAATAAACATCCCACTCAATGTCGGTGCGATCATACCAGCACTAATGCACCGATCCCATCAGAAACTCCGAAGTTAAGCGTGCTTGGGCGAAAGCGCAGTACTAGGATGGATGAGCCCCCTGGGAAGTCCTCGTGTTGCACCCCCTTTTCGTGTTTTTTTCTATTTCCTGATTAACTGTTGACAGACGGAGTTTCGCTCAAATCATCTGAATCTCGATCGGGACCAGATAAGACATGTGAAATGAAAGTAGCTCGGGCACTGCCGGATTTGGACAAAATTCTAGGCTAATTGATTGTAAACGGGCAAACGGACGAGACTCATTACTACGCAATGATGCTGACGAGATTTTAGCGAAATTCCTTCTCTAGACCCTCTAATTTGCGATTTACCGCTTCTGTTAAGCTTCGTTTTCTCGAGAAAATCCGCTTAGGAAGTTCGAAATTCGATTCCGGTTCCATTTTATCGTATCCGAGGCATAATAATAGCTTTACATTCGTTATTTCCTTCTTCTTATTTTTTTCTATTTTCTGGGAAACATTTATCGATTTTTTTTGTCGTGAGCCGTTCTGTGCGGAAGGGTATGAAGCAGATTACTCCGGAGCAGGTTAACTCATTAAAAACAATTATTTCGACTGTTTTATCCATATTTTACGTAAACGGTCGCGACACGAGGTCTTCCCAGGGAGGTCACCCATCCTACCTCTGCCATCGCGCCAGAACGCTTAACTTCATGGTTATGATTGGGCGAGAGCAGTGCCGCGTGTTGTCCATCGCCGCCCGCTCCACACGTACTCGAGGGATATAAGAATAAACATCCCACTCAATGTCGGGTGCGATCATACCAGCACTAATGCACCGGATCCCATCAGAACTCCGAAGTTAAGGATGGGTGACCCCCTGGGAAGTCCTCGTGTTGCACCCTTTTCGTGTTTTTCTATTTTTGATTACTTGTTGACAGACGATTTTCGGCTCAAATCATCAGAATCTCGATCGGGACCAGATAAGACATGTGAAATGAAAGTAGCTCGGGCACTGCCGGATTTGGACAAAATTGTAGGCTAATTTGATTGTAAACGGCAAACGGACGAGACTCATTACTACGCAATGAGCTGACGAGATTTTAGCCGAATTCCTTCTCTAAGACCCTCTAATTTGCGATTTACCGCTTCTGTTAAGCTTTCGTTTCCTCGAGAAATCCGCTTAGGAAGTTCGAAATTCGATTCCGGTTCCATTTTATCGTATCCCAGGCATAATAGCTTTACATTCGTTATTTCCTTCTTCTTATTTTTTTTTCTATTTTCTGGGAACATTTATCGATTTTTGTTGTCGTGAGCCGGTTTTGGCGGAAGGGTATGACGCAGATGACTCAAATCATCTGATCTCGATCGGGACCAGATAAAACTGTGAAATGAAAGTAGCTCGGGCACTGCCGATTTGGACAAAATTGTAGGCTAATTTGATTCTAAACGGGCAAACGACGAGACTCATTACTACGCAATGAGCTGACGAGTTTTAGCCGAATTCCTTCTCTAAGACCCTCTAATTTGCGATTTACCGCTTCTGTTAGCTTTCGTTTTCCTCGAGAAATCCGCTAGGAGTTCGAAATTCGATTCCTGTTCCATTTTATCGTATCCCAGGCATAATAATAGCTTTACATTCGTTATTTCCTTCTTATTTTTTTTCTATTTTCTGGGAACATTTATCGATTTTTGTTGTCGTGAGCCGGTTCTGTGCGGAAGGGTATGACGCAGATTACTCCGGAGACGGTGAACTCATTAAAACATTATTTCGACTATTTTATCCATAATTTACGTAAATGGTCGCGACACGAGGTCTTCCCAGGGAGGTCACCCATCCTAACTCTGCCATCGCGCCAGAACGCTTAACTTCATGGTTATGATTGGGCGAGAGCAGTGCCGCGTGTTGTCCATCGCCGCCCGCTCCACACGTCTCGAGGGATATAAGAATAAACATCCCATCAATGTCGGGTGCGATCATACCAGCACTAATGCACCGGATCCCATCAGAACTCCGAAGTTAAGCGTGCTTGGGAGAGCAGTACTAGATGGGTGACTCCCTGGGAAGTCCTCGTGTTGCAACCCCTGTTTCCGTGTTTTTCTATTTTTGATTACTTGTTGACAAAACGATTTTCGGCTCAAATCATCTGAATCTCGATCGAGGACCAGATAAGACATGTGAAATGAAAGTAGCTCGGGCACTGCCGATTGTGGACAAAATTGTAGGCTAAGTTGATTGTAAACGGGCAAACGGACGAGACTCATTACTACGCAATGAGCTGACGAGATTTTAGGCCGAATTCGTTCTCTAAAGACCCTCTAATTTGGCGATTTACCCGCTTCTGTTCAGCTTTCGGTTTCCTCGAGAAATCCGCTTAGGAAGTTCGAAATTCGATTCTGGTTCCATTTTATCGTATCCGAGGCAATAATAGCTTTACATTCGTTATTTCCTTCTTCTTATTTTTTTTCTATTTTCTGGGAACATTTATCGATTTTTGTTGTCGTGAGCCGGTTCTGTGCGGAAGGGTATGACGCAGATTACTCCGGAGACGTTAACTCATTAAAAACAATTATTTCGACTGTTTTATCCATAAGTTACGTAAACGTCGCGATCACGAGGTCTTCCCAGGGAGGTCACCCATCCTAGCTCTGCCATTCGCGCCAAGAACGCTTAACTTCATGTTAGGATTGGGCGAGAGCAGTGCCGCGTGTTGTCCATCGCCGCCGACCCTCCACACGTACTCGAGGGATATAAGAATAAACATCCCACTCATGTCGGGTGCGATCATACCAGCACTAATGCACCGGATCCCATCAGAACTCCGAAGTTAAGCGTGCTTGGGCGAAAGCAGTAATAGGATGGATTGACCCCCTGGGAAGTCCTCGTGTTGCACCCCTTTTCCGTGTTTTTCTATTTTTGATTACTTGTTGACAGACGATTTTGGCTCAAATCATCTGAATCTCGATCGGGACCAGATAAGACATGTGAAATGAAAATAGCTCGGGCACTGCCGGATTTGGACAAAATTTTAGGCTAATTTGATTGTAAACGGGCAAACGGACGAGACTCATTACTACGCAATGAGCTCACGAGATTTTAGCCGAATTCTTTCTCTAAGACCCTCTAATTTGCGATTTACCGCTTCTGTTAAGCTTTCGTTTCCTCGAGAAATCCGCTTAGGAAGTTCGAAAATTCGATTCCGGTTCCATTTTATCGTATCCAGGCATAATAATAGCTTTACATTCGTTATTTCCTTCTTCTTATTTTTTTTTCTATTTTCTGGGAACATTTATCGATTTTTGTTGTCGTGAGCCGGTTCTGTGCGGAAGGGTATGACGCAGATTACTCCGGAGACGGTTAACTCATTAAAAACAATTATTTCGACTGTTTTATCCATAATTTACGTAAACGTCGCGACACGAGGTCTTCCCAGGGAGGTCACCCATCCTAGCTCTGCCATCGCGCCAGAACGCTTACTTCATGGTTATGATTGGGCGAGAGCAGTGCCGCGTGTTGTCCATCGCCGCCCGCTCCACACGTACTCGAGGGATATAAGAATAAACATCCCACTCAATGTCGGGTGCGATCATACCAGCACTAATGCACCGGATCCCATCAGAACTCCGAAGTTAAGCGTGCTTGGGCGAGAGCAGTACTAGGATGGGTGACCCCCTGGAAGTCCTCGTGTTGCACCCCTTTTCGTGTTTTTCTATTTTGATTACTTGTTGACAGACGATTTTCGGCTCAAATCATCTGAATCTCGATCGGACCAGATAAGACATGTGAAATGAAAGTAGCTCGGGCACTGCCGGATTGGACAAAATTGTAGGCTAATTTGATTGTAAACGGGCAAACGGACGAGACTCATTACTACGCAATGAGCTGACGAGATTTTAGCCGAATTCCTTCTCTAAGACCCTCTAATTTGCGATTTACCGCTTCTGTTAAGCTTTCGTTTCCTCGAGAAATCCGCTTAGGAAGTTCGAAATTCGATTCCGGTTCCATTTTATCGTATCCAGGCATAATAATAGCTTTACATTCGTTATTTCCTTCTTCTTATTTTTTTTCTATTTTCTGGGAACATTTATCGATTTTTGTTGTCGTGAGCCGGTTCTGTGCGAAGGGTATGACGCAGATTACTCCTGAGACGGTTAACTCATAAAAACAATTATTTCGACTGTTTTATCCATAATTTACGTAAACGGTCGCGACACGAGGTCTTCCCAGGGAGGTCACCCATCCTAGCTCTGCCATCGCGCCAAGAACGCTTAACTTCATGGTTATATTGGGCGAGAGCAGTGCCGCGTGTTGTCCATCGCCGCCCGCGTCCACACGTACTCGAGGGATATAAGAATAAACATCCCACTCAATGTCGGTGCGATCATACCAGCACTAATGCACCGGATCCCATCAGAACTCCGAAGTTAAGCGTGCTTGGGCGAGAGCAGTACTAGGATGGGTGACCCCGGGAAGTCCTCGTGTTGCACCCTTTTCGTGTTTTCTATTTTTGATTACTTGTTGACAGACGATTTCGGCTCAAATCATCTGAATCTCGATCGGGACTAGATAAGACATGTGAATGAAAGTAGCTCGAGGCACTGCCGGATTTGGACAAAATTGTAGGCTAATTTGATTGTAAACGGGCAACGGACGAGACTCATTACTACCAATGAGCTGACGAGATTTTAGCCGAATTCCTTCTCTAAGACCCTCTAATTTGCGATTTACCGCTTCTGTTAAGCTTTCGTTTCCTCGAGAAATCCGCTTAGGAAGTTCGAAATTCGATTCCGGTTCCATTTAATCGTATCCCAGGCATAATAATAGCTTTACATTCGTTATTTCCTTCTTCTTATTTTTTTCTATTTTCTGGGAACATTTATCGATTTTTGTTGTCGTGAGCCGGTTCTGTGCGGAAGGGTATGACCAGATTACTCCGGAGACGGTTAACTCATTAAAACAATTATTTCGACTGTTTTATCCATAATTTACGTAAACGTCGCGACACGAGGTCTTCCCAGGGAGGTCACCCATCATAGCTCTGCCATCGCGCCAGAACGCTTAACTTCAGTGGTTATGATTGGGCGAGAGCAGTGCCGCGTGTTGTCCATCGCCGCCCGCGTCCACACGTACTCGAGGGATATAAGAATAACATCCCACTCAATGTCGGGTGCGATCATACCAGCACTAATGCACCGGATCCATCAGAACTCCGAAGTTAAGCGTGCTTGGGCGAGAGCAGTACTAGGATGGGTGACCCCCTGGGAAGTCCTCGTGTTGCACCCTTTTTCGTGTTTTCTATTTTTGATTACTTGTTGACAGACGATTTTTCGGCTCAAATCATCTGAATCTCGATCGGGACCAGATAAGACATGTGAAATGAAAGTAGCTCGGGCACTGCCGGATTTGGACAAAATTGTAGGCTAATTTGATTGTAAACGGGCAAACGGACGAGACTCATTACTACGCAATGAGCTGACGAGATTTAGCCGAATTCCTTCTCTAAGACCCTCTAATTTGCGATTTACCGCTTCTGTTAAGCTTTCGTTTCCTCGAGAAATCCGCTTAGGAAGTTCGAAATTCGATTCCGGTTCCATTTTATCGTATCCCAGGCATAATATAGCTT
Organism: Primulina tabacum; assembly: GCF_025594145.1. NCBI lineage: Eukaryota > Viridiplantae > Streptophyta > Magnoliopsida > Lamiales > Gesneriaceae > Primulina > Primulina tabacum. The sequence continues at coordinate 23,006 of NW_027460120.1, forward strand.
TACATTCGTTATTTTCCTTCTTCTTATTTTTTTTTCTATTTTCTGGGAACATTATCGATTTTTGTTGTCGTGAGCCGGTTCTGTGCGGAAGGGTATGACGCAGATTACTCCGGAGACGGTTAACTCATTAAAAACAATTATTTCGACTGTTTTATCCATAATTTACGTAAACGGTCGCGACACGAGGTCTTCCCAGGGAGGTCACCCATCCTAGCTCTGCCATCGCGCCAGAACGCTTAACTTCATGGTTATGATTGGGCGAGAGCAGTGCCGCGTGTTGTCCATCGCCGCCCGCTCCACACGTACTCGAGGGATATAAGAATAAACATCCCACTCAATGTCGGGTGCGATCATACTAGCACTAATGCACCGGATCCCATCAGAACTCCGAAGTTAAGCGTGCTTGGGCGAGAGCAGTACTAGGATGGGTGACCCCCTGGGAAGTCCTCGTGTTGCAACCCCTTTTCGTGTTTTTCTATTTTTGATTACTTGTTGACAGACGATTTTCGGCTCAAATCATCTGAATCTCGATCGGGACCAGATAAGACATGTGAAATGAAAGTAGCTCGGGCACTGCCGATTTGGACAAAATTGTAGGCTAATTTGATTGTAAACGGCAAACGGACGAGACTCATTACTACGCAATGAGCTGACGAGATTTTAGCCGAATTCCTTCTCTAAGACCCTCTAATTTGCGATTTACCGCTTCTGTTAAGCTTTCGTTTCCTCGAGAAATCCGCTTAGGAAGTTCGAAATTCGATTCCGGTTCCATTTTATCGTATCCTAGGCATAATAATAGCTTTACATTCGTTATTTCCTTCTTCTTATTTTTTTTCTATTTTCTGGGAACATTTATCGATTTTTGTTGTCGTGAGCCGATTCTGTGCGGAAGGGTATGACGCAGATTACTCCGGAGACGGTTAACTCATTAAAAACAATTATTTCGACTGTTTAATCCATAATTTACGTAAACGGTCGCGACACGAGGTCTTCCCAGGGGGGTCACCCATCCTAGCTCTGCCATCGCGCCAGAACGCTTAACTTCATGGTTATGATTGGGCGAGAGCAGTGCCGCGTGTTGTCCATCGCCGCCCGCTCCACACGTACTCGAGGGATATAAGAATAAACATCCCACTCAATGTCGGGTGCGATCATACCAGCACTAATGCACCGGATCCCATCAGAACTCCGAAGTTAAGCGTGCTTGGGCGAGAGCAGTACTAGGATGGGTGACCCCCTGGGAAGTCCTCGTGTTGCACCCCTTTTCGTGTTTTTCTATTTTTGATTACTTGTTGACAGACGATTTTCGGCTCAAATCATCTGAATCTCGATCGGGACCAGATAAGACATGTGAAATGAAAGTAGCTCGGGCACTGCCGGATTTGGACAAAATTGTAGGCTAATTTGATTGTAAACGGGCAAACGGACGAGACTCATTACTACGCAATGAGCTGACGAGATTTTAGCCGAATTCCTTCTCTAAGACCCTCTAATTTGCGATTTACCGCTTCTGTTAAGCTTTCGTTTCCTCGAGAAATCCGCTTAGGAAGTTCGAAATTCGATTCCGGTTCCATTTTATCGTATCCCAGGCATAATAATAGCTTTACATTCGTTATTTCCTTCTTCTTATTTTTTTTTCTATTTTCTGGGAACATTATCGATTTTTGTTGTCGTGAGCCGTTCTGTGCGGAAGGGTATGACGCAGATTACTCCGGAGACGGTTAACTCATTAAAAACAATTATTTCGACTGTTTTATCCATAATTTACGTAAACGGATCGCGACACGAGGTCCTTCCAGGGAGGTCACCCATACCTACTCTGCCATCGCGCCAGAACGCTTAACTTCGTGGTTATGATTGGGCGAGAAGCAGTGCCGCGTGTTGTCCATCGCCGCCCGCGTCCACACGTACTCGAGGGATATAAGAATAAACATCCCACTCAATGTCGGTGCGATCATACAAGCACTAATGCACCGGATCCCATCAGAACTCCGAAGTTAAGCGTGCTTGGGCGAGAGCAGTACTAGGATGGTGACCCCCTGGGAAGTCCTCGTGTTGCAACCCTTTTTCGTGTTTTTCTATTTTGATTACTTGTTGACAGACGATTTTCGGCTCAAATCATCTGAATCTCGATCGGGACCAGATAAGACATGTGAAATGAAAGTAGCTCGTGCACTGCCGGATTTGGACAAAATTGTAGGCTAATTTGATTGTAAACGGGCAAACGGACGAGACTCATTACTACGCAATGAGCTGACGAGATTTTAAGCCGAATTCCTTCTCTAAGACCCTCTAATTTGCGATTTACCGCTTCTGTTAAGCTTTCGTTTCCTCGAGAAATCCGCTTAGGAAGTTCGAAATTCGATTCCGGTTCCATTTTATCGTATCCCAGGCATAATAATAGCTTTACATTCGTTATTTCCTTCTTCTTATTTTTTTTCTATTTTCTGGGAACATTTATCGATTTTGTTGTCGTGAGCCGGTTCTGTGCGGAAGGGTATGACGCAGATTACTCCGAGACGGTTAACTCATTAAAACAATTATTTCGACTGTTATTATCCAGAATTTACGTAAACAGGTCGGACACGAGGTCTTCCCTCAAGGGAGGTCCAATACGCCAACTAGCTCTCTGGCCCTCGCGGCCAGAAACTTAACGTCATGTGGTTATGAGTGGACGATGCAGCAGTGCCCGCGTGTTGTCCATTGCGCGCCCCAAAGTCCAGCACGTAACTCGAGGGATATAAGAATAAACATCCCACTCAATGTCGGGTGTGCGATCATACCAGCAATGAATGCATCCGGATTGCTCATCAAGAACTTCCGAAGTGGAAGCGGGCTTGGGACGGAGATCATTAATAGGATGGTTACCCCCGCGGGGAAGTCCTCGTGTTGCAACCCTTTTCAGTGTTTTCTATTTTGGAGTTACTGTGTTGACAGACGATTTTCGGCTCAAATCATCTGAATCTCGATCGGGACCAGATAAGACATGTGAATGAAAAGTAGCTCGGGCACTGCCGGATTTGGACAAAATGTAGGCCTAATTTGATTGTAAACGGGCAAACGGACGAGACTCATTATACGCAATGAGCTGACGAGATTTTAGCCGAATTCCTTCTCTAAGACCCTCTAATTTGCGATTTACCGCTTCTGTTAAGCTTTCGTTTCTCGAGAAATCCGCTTAGGAAGTTCGAAATTCGATTCCGGTTCCATTTTATCGTATCCCAGGCATAATAATAGCTTTACATTCGTTATTTTCCTTCTTCTTATTTTTTTTTCTATTTTCTGGGAACATTTATCGATTTTTGTTGTCGTGAGCCGTTCTGTGCGGAAGGGTATGACGCAGATACTCCGGAGACGGTTAACTCATTAAAACAATTATTTCGACTGTTTTAATCCATAATTTACGTAAACGGTCGCGACACGAGGTCTTCCCAGGGAGGTCCCCATCCTAGCTCTGCCATCGCGCCAGAACGCTTAACTTCATGGTTATGATTGGGCGAGAGCAGTGCCGCGTGTTGTCCATCGCCGCCCACCACACGTACTCGAGGGATATAAGAATAAACATCCCACTCAATGTCGGGTGCGTCATCCACACTAATGCACCGGATCCCATCAGAACTACCCGAAGTTAAGCGTGCTTGGGCGAAGCAGTACTGGATGGGTGACCCCCTGGGAAGTCTCGTGTTGCACCCTTTTTCGTGTTTTTCTATTTTTGATTACTTGTTGACAGACGATTTTCGGCTCAATCATCTGAATCTCGATCGGACCATATAAGACATGTAAATGAAAGTAGCTCGGGCACTGCCCGATTTGGACAAAATTGTAGGCTAATTTGATTGTAAACGGCAAACGGACGAGACTCATTACTACGCAATGAGCTGACGAGATTTTAGCCGAATTCCTTCTCTAAGACCCTCTAATTTGCGATTTACCGCTTCTGTTAAGCTTTCGTTTCCTCAGAAATCCGCTTAGGAAGTTCGAAATTCGATTCCGTTCCATTTTATCGTATCCCAGGCATAATAATAGCTTTACATTTGATTTCCTTCTTCTTATTTTTTTTTCTATTT
>NW_027460121.1:0-27052 GCF_025594145.1 Primulina tabacum
CTTGAAATTTGCGGAAAATTAAAAATTTTCTTTTTAAAAGAACTTAAATGGCCTCATTCATAAAATCACTGGGAATCAAGTTCAATATTTCAAAATATTGCAGCGGAAGAAAATAAAGTTTTGCCAACAAAACAATTTAAAAATATCCAACACTGATAAAAATTGTTTGCGGAATAATAACAACTGCTGCACTGAGGTCCTCGGGTGCCACTACTGCCGACCCAAGCTGGCTCACTGGTCCCCGCCCTCGGCCCTGGCCTCATCAGTACCTACAACAATCAAGTCTAGTGAGCCTAAAGACTCAGCATGCATATCGCAGGTAACGAGTAAAAATCTGAATTTAAAATATGCATGATTAAATATCCTGTCCTGAGGCATACTGAAAATAATCTGTACTGAGCAATTATAATACGTGCATAACTGAACTGGACACTGTAAAAATATTTGCTCCTTGGAGCCTGTACTGAAATCTGGTAAAATTTTCTGTTGAGATTATGTTTTACGCCTGTGGCCACTGCACTAAGCTGAACTGATCGGTAACTGGCTACCGGGGAGGCTGAAACTGAACTGAGCTGGCCGGTCACTGGCGACCGGGTGGTACCATACTGAACTGATCGGTCACTGGCGACCGTATAAAATAACACTCCCACATAGTGAATGAACCACAAGCCATATCGCATAAATCTCAAAAATAATCATTTTCTATTTAATGCACGTAAAATAATTAACTGGCGTAATGAAAATTCCTGTAATTTTACCAACTGGATTGGATTGGATCGTTCCCAGGCTCGCTGCAACCTAACTGTGCCATGAAAAATATGCAATAGCTTAAACTGACCAACTATGCAATTTACGTTCAAAAGATGCGACTATGACGCCTAATGACTTCGCATTTAATCATGACTCCGAGCCAACCTGAACCGACACTGAACCGACGTATAGTCATGATTAAAATACGCTGAAAAATCATAAAATAATGCTCCTAAAATGATAGGGTCGAAATCTAGGTGGAATGGAGGCCAAAACACGAAACGCTCTTTCGAGAGTCAATTTGGCACATTGCACCGTAAATTCTCGTACGACCTCAAAAATGATCCAAATGACAACGGTCAAAACATGACCTTCCCAACTCAATGAGGCACTGTCCAGTCCAAGGCCATGGGCTAAAAGCCAACCAAGAACTCAAACGAGCCTTCTAACGACACAGCAACTTGCTGTAATTTCCAGCAGCTGCGCAACTACAAGACTTGCGTTGGTTTCGAGACTATCGGCCATTAGGGGCGTGAACCACCGACCAGAGACTCTTACCAACATCCCAAGGAATGATTTGAACCATGGCTAAGGGCCCTAGGCCAGCCACAATCCGCATCACACCAAAACTCAACCGAAGGGTCCAACCGAGAGCAACGTGCATGCGTGTGTAGTGTTTATGCTATGATCGATGTCTCGTGTCATTCCAGTGGCCATTTGATTGACCATGGCACGATCTAGACATCTAGGAGCATGATATGAACCGTGGCTAAGGGCCATAGGCCAACCAAGATCCATACCAAGCAACCAAAAGAACGAAACCATATGCTGAAAAATGGAAGGGGCCGAATGGGGAAAGGGGCCTGTTCTTGTTGATTATTTAAAAACCGATGAGCCCATGGGACCAAGCCACCAAAAGGGCAACTTAGTCCACGTCTTAAATTGCTAGGGGAGTGATCCAACCATGGCTATAGGCCCTTGGGGCAGCCAAGATCAGATCCACAACCCTTGACACAAAACCTGAAATTTCGAAACACAAATCTGCGCCTATGGGAACTTGCTGTCATTCCTGTATTTCTAGCAAGCATGGGGCTGGTTTGAATGGACCAAAATGGTCCTAATGCATCCTATTACGTGTCTAGAGTCTCCTTGGGAGCCTGGAGTCGAACCAATCACCTGAAACTCACAAACCAAGAAAAACGTGAAGCTTGCCAAGGAAAAAACGAAATTCTGCATGTGTTGTTCCAAAATGTTTTGACAGGATCTCGATTTTTGCTTGAATAAACATGATCATGTACTGAAAAATATGATAATATGACTTGATTGAGGTTTGAAAGAAATCTAGACATGCCTGGTTTCGTTTCGAAAGAAAACGAACGAACGACGACGACGCGGCACGGAGGAGGTGGAGCGCTTCTTTTCTACCTTTCTTGCTCTCGATTTTTCTTGCTTCCCTCTAGCTAGACCACGATTTTTCTACTGAAAATGATGTGAATTCACTCTGAATTTTGAAAGGAAGGGGGGGAATGGTTAGAGGGTGAGGAAAGGGTGCACATATAAGGAAGAATCAAGACCAAGTCCTCCTTTGAATTTTGAATTATGGTTTGATATCAAATGAGTTGGTGGATGCTTCTAGGAGGTGTGGCCGAAATTTTGCTTATTTCTAGTCTAGGATATGTCCATTTATTTAATTAAATTGTGCTCCCAAAAATCCTAGAATTATCCTACTAATTACATGCAAAGAATTGGTCAAAGTTGATGAGTTGGAAAATGAATCTTCTAACTATGCGGGGCCGAAAATTGCAATAAAATGAAGGGGAAATATTGGTTATCTAGTCCAACTAATAATCCTTGAAAGCCTTACTAATCCTTTAAATAATTTAGTGGAGCTAACCCCTTAATTTAATAACTTAAATGAGTTTCATTTCTTAATCACCTCAAATAATTAATTAAAATCCTCAATAACTTAAATAATTCCTTAAACTTCTTTTTAACTTAAATGAACTTACTTGCCTAGCTAAACTAACTTCTGGAAATATTTCTCAAATCTTAAATTCTATCTCAAAACTCCAACTCCAGTCCGGCCTCACTGAAATAACTGAAATGCTAAAAATCAAACTATTGAACTGAAATAATGAATAATTAACTTCAAATAATGCATTAAAATAATTATGCAATGAAGTCAATTAATTTAGAAATCTAGAATTATGCATGGCTTATACGTCTACCTGATTTATGGGTTCTACAATCCTTCCCCCCTTAAAATAAATTTCGTCCTCGAAATTAGAACTCACCGAATAACTCAGGGTATCGACTTCTCATCTCCGGCTCAGACTCCCACGTAGCTTCCTCCTCTGAATGGTTGAGGCCATTTGACTTTGACTCGCTTAACGAGCTTGTTCCGAAGTTTCTTCTCCCTGTCTGTCTAGGATCTGCACGGGTCTCTCCTCATAAGATAAGTTCGGAGTAAGCTGCAACGGCTCGAAATTCAGCACATGCGAAGGATTTGCCATATACTTCCTCAGCATGGAGACGTGAAAGACATTATGTACTTCCGGCCAGATTCGGCGGAAGAGCCACACGATAAGCAAGCGTCCCAACTCTGTCAAGGATCTTAAACGGTCCAATGAATCTCGGACTGAGTCTTCCCTTTCTTGCCAAATCTCATGACACCCTTCATAGGTGCCACTTTCACAAAGACATGATCGCCCACTGCAAACTCTAAGTCTCTCCTCCGCTGATCGGCATAACTCTTCTGTCGGCTCTGAGCAGTCCTCATCCTATCACGGATCTTGACTACTACATCTGCTGCCTGCTGAACAATCTCTGGACCAACTCTGCTCTTTCTCCTACTTCATCCCAATGAACAGAAGATCTACACTTGCGGCCATACAGTGCTTCATACGGAGCCATACCTATAGACGACTGGAAACTGTTGTTATAGGTGAACTCTACCAATGGTAAGTTCGACTCCCAACTCCCAGAGAAATCAATGACGCAAGCGGCGAAGAAGATCCTCCAAAATCTGAAATACTCGCTCTGACTCGCCCATCCGTCTGCGATGGAAAGCTGTGCTAAACAGCAACTTCGTACCCAAAGTCGAAGCAAGCTCTTCCAAAACGAGGAAGGTGAATCTGGGATCTCTGTCGGATACGATAGAAACTGGAATAACCATGGAGTCGGACTATCTCTCGGATATGCAGCTCTGCATACTGAATCATGGTGAAAGTCATCTTAATAGGCCAAGAAGTGCGCTGATTTGGTAAGACGATCTACAATCACCCAATAGCATTCGATCCTCTGGCTGACCTCGGCAATCCGGTCACAAAGTCCATGGTAATGTTTCTCCCACTTCCACTCGTGAATAGGAAGATGCTTGAGCAAAGCCTGCTGGCTCTCTGCATGCTCGGCCTCACTAACTGGCAAGTCAGGCACTCGATACAAAACGCCTGATGTCCTTCTTCATTCCCTGGCCACCATACAATAGCGCAGATCTTTGTACATCTTCGTACTCCCAGGTGAATGGAGTACGGGGACGTATGGGCCGTCTGATAAGATGTCTGCTTCGGATAGAATCACTGCTGGGAACCCATATCCATCTCGGTATCTCACAATCCCATCCTGCTGACTGCATACAAAACACTGCCCTTGCTTCATCTCTCTTCTTCCACTGAGCAACTGCTCAGCTGCGGTCTGCCACTGCGAATACGGTCCAAAAGGAGAGACTGAATGGTCAAGGTAGATAACAGGAACTCTATCTCGAGGGTAAGTCTCAAGATCAAACTTCTGCATCTCGAATCTGAAGAGTTGCTTTCTGAATCGTCAAGTGAGCCATCACTGCGACTATTCCTGCTCAAAGCATCCGCAACTACTTAGCTTTACCCCGGGTGGGTAGCTAATGTCACAATCGTAGTCTTTCACCAAGCTCCAACCAACGCCTCTGACGGCATGTTCAGCTCCTTCGCGTAAAGAAAATACTTGAGGCTCTTGTGGTCGGTAAAGATCTGGCATTTCTCTCCATACAGATAGTGCCTCCAAATCTTCAAAGCAAAAACTACGGCCGCTAACTCCAGATCATGGGTAGGGTAATTCTTCTCATGAATATTTTCAGCTGTCGAGAAGCATACGCTATCACTCTCCCATGCTGCATCAAAACTGCACCTAAACCAAGCTTCGAAGCTCGGTATAAAGGACAAACTCACCAGATTCCTGACCGGTACAAGCCAAAACAGGTGCTGAGATAAGAGCTTGCTTCAAAGTATCGAAGCTCTTCTGACACTCCTCACTCAACACAAACTTCACATTTTTTCTTGGCAGTGCTGTGAGTGGAACGGCAATGGATGAGAATCCCTGAATGAACTTCCTGTAATATCCTGCTAGCCCAAGAAAACTGCGGATCTCTGATGCATTCTGAGGCACAACCCAATCTCTGACTGCTGCAACTTTCGCGGGGTCTACCTCAATGCCACTGCTAGAAACAATGTGGCCCAAGAACGCCACCTTCTCTAACCAGAATTCGCACTTACTGAACTTTGCGGATAGTTTAAGTTTCTGCAATGTCTGCAACACTGTGGTCAGATGCCTGCTGTGCTCCTCCCGACTCTTGGAGTAGACGAGAATGTCATCTATGAACACTATCACAAACTGGTCGAGGTACGGCTGAAATACGCGATTCATTAGATCCATGAAGATCGCTGGTGCATTCGTCAGACCGAACGGCATCACTAGGAACTCGTAGTGGCCATAACGAGTTCTGAAAGCTGTCTTCGAGACATCAGCTCTCTCACCCTCAACTGGTGATAACCAGAACGCAGATCTATCTTGGAGAAAATCGAAGCTCCCTGCAACTGGTCAAACAGATCCTCAATCCTCGGCAGTGGGTATTTATTTTCACTGTAACCCTGTTCAACTCCCTGTAGTCAATGCAAGCCTCATCGAGCCATCCTTCTTTTTCACGAATAAGACTGGCGCGCCCCATGGAGAAAAGCTCGGGCGAATGAACTCCTTGTCGAGAAGTTCCTGGATCTGCTTCTTAAGCTCTGCCATCTCATGTCGGTGCTAGTCGGTACGGCGCTTTGGATATCGGAGCCGTACCTGGCATAAGCTCAATGGAAAACTCCACCTCTCTCTCTGGTGGCATACCAAGAGACGTCTTCGGGAAAAACGTCTAAGAAATCTCTGACAACCGAAACATCTGAGGCTGACTGGCTGGGTTCCTCGGGGACAGATAAAAAGGTTGCTAGAAATGCCCGACACCCTCTATGCATGAGCTTCCTAGCCTGAACATAAGGAATAATCCGCGGTAAGGAAAGTACCTGTCCGGCTCAAATACGAACTGCTCCATTCCAGGCGGTCGGACAAGAACGGATCTCCGCTGGAAGTCTATCAACACTCTGTTCCTCAATAGCCAGTCCATCCCTAGGATGATGTCAAATTCCGGCATCGGTAGCACAATCAGATCCGCATAAACAGATTACCGTGCAGCTCAAGGTCTATATCTCGTATAACATTGGTGGCTGCCATCTCCTCGCCTGACGGCAACACTACTGAAAAGGCTGGTATCTAGCCCAATGGTCTGGATCTTGAGAAAGTTTGCAAAGACCTCTGAAATAAATGAGTGAGTGGCCCCTGAATCTATCAAGGCCTTGGTAGCGGAACCAGATATAAAAATCTCTCCTGAAAGAGCGGAGCTCTAAGTTGAATCCAACTACAAGATCTAAACTTATAGACATGCAAAGATCAGGTTCCTCTAGCTCAATCCTCTGAAATAAATCTGAGTAGAGCATGCAATACTATAACAGTTCTAAGTTCACATCTAAATCCCGATTCCCAAAACACGGAAATTCAAATAATAATTTAAAGTTTAAAGGTACCTGTCACAACATAGTCTCCGGGTTGGTTTCCGCGGCATGGAGAGCAAAAAACTCTGCCTTGGGTAGGCAGATTCCTCTGAGGGCACTGCAGCAACATGTGGGCTGGACTGCCACACTTAAAACACTTCCTGAGCCAGCCATACGTGCTCCAGGATGGCGACGTGAGCACCTTGGACAAACTGGGTGCTCCTTAGTCCTCGGGCTGGGCGTCCCGCTGCTGCTGGCTGGCTCTGGCCTCGGTTCCTGGGCGGTCCATGAAAAGGCCTCTTATTCTGTGCTGATGCTGATGAGGAGGAGGGCGGTGCGGTGCCTGGACTGGGCGCTTGCCCTGGCGATCCCTCTCGATATCCCGCAGATCCTGCTCTGCGGCTAAGGCCTTGGAGACGGCAATCTCATAAGTAGCGAGGGTCAGATACCCTAACATCCCGGCTCAAGATCGGCCGTAAACCCACCAGGAAGTGCATCAGCTTGGGCTCTGGCATCATTCGCGATCAGGGGCACAAAGTGACAGCCCCTCTCGAACTTACGGATGAAACTCCGTAACCGTCATATCCCCCTGTCCTCAGGCTCATGAACTCGGTGGTCAGCCTGGTGCGAACCTCCTCAGCAAAATACTTGGAGTAGAAAACCTCCGTAAAGCGGGTCCAAGAAGTGTAGCCAAGGTCAGGGCTACCGAAGCTCCTTCCCACCATAAGCGGGCGTCTCCAGTGAATAGGTAGTGGCACATCGGACTCGGTCTGCGTCCCCCCAGCTCCATAAACTCGAAGATGACCTCGAGGGATTTGATCCATCCCTCGGCAACCATGGGTCAGATGCCCCAGAGAATTCCTTCGGGCGCATCTTCATGAATCGCTCATACACAGCCTCGGGCCCTGTCGGCCTGGCTGCGTCTGCGGCTACGGCTGCGGCATTGCCCCCCGCAACTGTGCGAAGACTGTGCCATCCCAGCTAACATCTGGGCACTCATGTCCGGTGGGGGCGGTGGAGGAGGTGGTAGGTCTCCCTCCGGTCTACGTTCCTCCCTGTCCTCTCGGCGAGGCTCCTCCTCTCTGTTGCGCTCTAAAATGCGTCTAGGGGGCATACTGTTCCAACATAACCCATACGTAACTAATATGCATAATTCCATAATTTATTTTAAATGAACACTGAAGTACTGAAAATCTGGAAGCATGCTGACAAAATAATTCATGCTTTAACTAAAATGCTGAACAAAATGCTGAACTGAAAAACTTACAGTACCAAAGGCGTGGCTTCGTGAGCTTCTCGCGGTCAGTAGTAGTAAAACCCTATACAGAACCACCGCTCTGATACCAACTGTAAGAGCCTAAAACTCCTTTCTTGAAAATTTGCGGAAAATTAAAAATTTTTCTTTTTAAAAGAACTTAAATGGCCTCATTCATAAAATCACTGGGGAATCAAGTTCAATGTTTAAAATAATTAGCAGCGGAAGAAAATAAAGTTTTGCCAACAATAACAATTTAAAAATTATCCAACGACTGATAAAAATTGTTTGCGGAAATAAATAACAACTGCTGCACTGAGGTCCTCGGGTGCCACTACTGCCGACCCAAGCTGGCTCACTGGTCCCCGCCCTCGGCCCTGGCCTCATCAGTACCTACAACAATCAAGTCTAGTGAGCCCAAAGACTCAGCATGCATAATGATCTACAGGTAGTAAAAATCTGAATTAAAATATGCATGAGTTAACATATCCTGTCCTGAGGCATACTGAAAATAATCTGTACTGAGCAATTATAATACGTGCATAATTGAACTGGAAATCACTGTAAAAATATTTGCTCCTTGGAGCTTGTACTGAAATAACTGATAAAATTTTCTGTTGAGATTATGTTTTACGCCTGTGGCCACTGCACTAAGCTGAACTGATCGGTAACTGGCTACCGGGGAGGCTGAAACTGAACTGAGCTGGCCGGTCACTGGCGACCGGGGTGGTACCATACTGAACTGATCGGTCACTGGCGACCGTATAAAATAACACTCCCACATAGTGAATGAACCACAAGCCATATCGCATAAATCTCAAAAATAATCATTTTCTATTTAATGCACGTAAAATAATTAACTGGCATAATGAAAATGTCCCGTAATTTTACCAACTGGATTGGATTGGATAGTCCCCAGGCTCGGTGCAACCTAACTGGGCTATGAAAAATATGCAATAGCTTAAACTTGACCAACTATGCAATTTACGTTCAAAAGATGCGACTATGATGCCTAATGACTTCGCATTTAAATGACTCCGAGCCAACCTGAACCGACACCAAACCGACGTATAGTCATGATTAAAATACGCTGAAAAATCATAAAATAATGCTCCTAAAATGATAGGGTCGAAATCTAGGTGGAATGGAAGCCAAAACACGAAACGCTCTTTCGAGAGTCAATTTGGCACATTGCACCGTAAATTCTCGTACGACCTCGAAAATGATCCGAATGACAAACGGTCAAAAACATGTCTTCCCAACTCAATGAGGCACTGTCCAGTCCAAGGCCATGGGCTAAAAGCCAACCAAGAACTCACAACGAGCCTTCTAAACGACACAGCAACTTGCTGTAATTTCCAGCAGCTGCGCAACTACAAGACTTGCGTTGGTTTCGAGACTATCGGCCATTAGGGGCGTGAACCACCGACCAGAGACTCTTACCAACATCCCAAGGAATGATTTGAACCATGGCTAAGGGCCCTAGGCCAGCCACAATCCGCATCATACCAAAACTCAACCGAAGGGTCCAACCGAGAGCAACGTTCATGCGTGTGTAGTGTTTATGCTATGATCGATGTCTCGTGTCATTCCAATGGCCATTTGATTGACCATGGCACGATCTAGACATCTAGGAGCATGATATGAACCGTGGCTAAGGGCCATAGGCCAACCAAGATCCATACCAAGCAACCAAAAGAAACGAAACCATATGCTGAAAAATGGATGGGGCCGAATGGGGAAGGGGCTGTTCTTGTTGATTATTTAAAAACCGATGAGCCATGGACCAAGCCACCAAAAGGGCAACTTAGACACGTCTTAGAATTGCTAGGGGAGTGATCCAACCATGGCTATAGGCCCTTGGGGCAGCCAAGATCAGATCCACAACCCTTGACACAAAACTGAAATTTCGAAACACAAATCTGCGCCTATGGGAACTTGCTGTCATTCTGAATTTCCAGCAAGCATGGGCTGGTTTGAACTGGACCAAAATGGTCCTAATGCATTCCTATTACGTGTCTAGGAGTCGCCTTGGGAGCCTGGAGTCGAACCAATCACCTGGAAAACTCACAAACCAAGAAAAACGTGAAGCTTGCCAAGGAAAAACGAAAATTCTGCATGTGTTGTTCCAAAATGTTTTGACATGGATCTCGATTTTTGCTTGAATAAACATGATCATGTACTGAAAAATAAATGATAATATGACTTGATTGAGGTTTAGAAAGAATCTAGACATGCCTGGTTTCGTTCGAAATAAAACGAACGAAACGACGACGACGCGGCACGGAGGAGATAGAGCGTTTATGTCTACCTTTCTTGCTCTCGATTTTTCTTGCCTTCCCTCTAGCTAAGACTCACGATTTTTCTACTGAAAATGAGTGTGAATTCACTCTGAATTTCGAAAAGAGAGGGGGGGGAAAATGGTTAGTGAGGTGTGAGGTGAAGGGTGTGCAAGATATAAGGAAGATCCAAGACCAAGTCTTCCCATTTTGAATTTGAATTAGGGTTTGATATCAAATGAGGTTGGTGGATGCTTCTAGGAGGTAGTGGCCGATTTTTGCTTATTTTCTAGTCTAGGATATGTCCTATTTATTTAATTAAATGTGCTCCCCAAAAATCCTAGAATTATCCTTCAACTTACATGCAAAGAAATGTTCAAAAGTTGATGAGGTTGGCACTTAAATTGTCTAGCAACTATGGGGGCCGAAAATTGCCAATAAAATGAAGGGGAATTATTGGTTATCTAGTCACTAATAATCCTTGAAAGCCTTACGAATCCTTAAATAATTTAGTGAGCTAAACCCCTTAATTTAATAACTTAAATGAGTTCATTTCTAATCACCTCAAATAATTAAATTAAAATCCTCAACTACTTAAATAATTCCTTAACACTTCTTTTTAACCTTAAATGAACTTACTTGCTAGCTAAATTAACTTCAGGAAATATTTCTCAAATCTTAAATTCTATCTCAAAACTCCAACTCCAGTCCGGCCTCACTGAAATAACTGAAATGCTAAAAATCAAACTACTGAACTGAAATAATGAATAATTAACTTCAAATAAATGCATTTAAAATAATATGCAATGAAGTCAATTAAATTTAGAAATCTAGAATTATGCATGGCTTATACGTCTACTGATTTATGGGTTCTACAATCCTTCCCCCCTTAAAATAAATTTCGTCCTCGAAATTAGAACTCACCGAATAACTCAGGGTATCGACTTCTCATCTCCGGCTCAGACTCCCACGTAGCTTCCTCCTCTGAATGGTTGAGCCATTTGACTTTGACTCGCTTAACGAGCTTGTTCCGAAGTTTCTTCTCCTGTCTGTCTAGGATCTGCACGGGTCTCTCCTCATAAGATAAGTTCGGAGTAAGCTGCAACGGCTCGAAATTCAGCACATGCGAAGGATTTGCCATATACTTCCTCAGCATGGAGACGTGAAAGACATTATGTACTCCGGCCAGATTCGGCGGAAGAGCCACACGATAAGCAAGCGTCCCAACTCTGTCAAGGATCTTAAACGGTCCAATGAATCTCGGACTGAGCTTCCCTTTCTTGCCAAATCTCATGACACCCTTCATAGGTGCCACTTTCACAAAGACATGATCGCCCACTGCAAACTCTAAGTCTCTCCTCCGCTGATCGGCATAACTCTTCTGTCGGCTCTGAGCAGTCCTCATCCTATCACGGATCTTGACTACTACATCTGCTGCCTGCTGAACAATCTCTGGACCCAACTCTGCTCTCTCTCCTACTTCATCCCAATGAACAGAGATCTACACTTGCGGCCATACAGCTGCTTCATACGGAGCCATACCTATAGACGACTGGAAACTGTTGTTATAGGGTGAACTCTACCAATGGTAAGTTCGACTCCCAACTCCCAGAGAAATCAATGACGCAAGCAGCGAGAAGATCCTCCAAAATCTGAATAACTCGCTCTGACTGCCCATCCGTCTGCGGATGGAAAGCTGTGCTAAACAGCAACTTCGTACCCAAAGTCGAATGCAAGCTCTTCCAAAACGAGGAAGTGAATCTGGGATCTCTGTCGGATACGATAGAAACTGGAATACCATGGAGTCGGACTATCTCTCGGATATGCAGCTCTGCATACTGAATCATGGTGAAAGTCATCTTAATAGGCAAGAAGTGCGCTGATTTGGTAAGACGATCTACAATCACCCAAATAGCATTCGATCCTCTGGCTGACCTCGGCAATCCGGTCACAAAGTCCATGGTAATGTTCTCCCACTTCCACTCGGGAATAGGAAGAGGCTTGAGCAAACCTGCTGGTCTCTGATGCTCGGCCTTCACTAACTGGCAAGTCAGGCACTCGGATACAAAACGCCTGATGTCCTTCTTCATCCCTGGCCACCAATACAATAGCTGCAGATCTTTGTACATCTTCGTACTCCCAGGGTGAATGGAGTACGGGGACGTATGGGCCTCTGATAAGATGTCTGCTCGGATAGAATCACTGCTGGGAACCCATATCCTATCTCGGTATCTCACAATACCGTCGCTGACTGCATACAAAACACTGCCCTTGGCTTCATCTCTCTTCTTCCACTGAGCCAACTGCTCATCTGCGGTCTGACCACTGCGAATACGGTCCAAAAGGGAAGACTGAATGGTCAAGGTAGATAGACGAGGAACTCTATCTCGAGGGTAAGTCTCAAGATCAAACTTCTGCATCTCGATCTGAAGAGGTTTCTGAATCGTCAAGTGAGCCATCACTGCGACTTTCCTGCTCAAAGCATCCGCAACTACATTAGCTTTACCCGGGTGGTAGCTAATGTCACAATCGTAGTCTTTCACAAGCTCCAACCAACGCCTCTGACGCATGTTCAGCTCCTTCTGTGTAAAGAAATACTTGAGGCTCTTGTGGTCGGTAAAGATCTGGCATTTCTCTCCATACAGATAGTGCCTCCAAATCTTCAAAGCAAAAACTACGGCCGCTAACTCCAGATCATGGGTAGGGTAATTCTTCTCATGGAATTTTCAGCTGTCGAGAAGCATACGCTATCACTCTCCCATGCTGCATCAAACTGCACCTAAACCAAGCTTCGAGCATCGGTATAAAGGACAAACTCACCAGATCCTGACGGTACAGCCAAAACAGGTGCTGAGATAAGAGCTTGCTTCAAAGTATCGAAGCTCTTCTGACACTCCTCACTCAACACAAACTTCACATTTTTCTTGGTCAGTGCTGTGAGTGGAACGGCAATGGATGAGAATCCCTGAATGAACTTCCTGTAATATCCTGCTAGCCCAAGAAAACTGCGGATCTCTGATGCATTCTGAGGCACAACCCAATCTCTGACTGCTGCAACTTTCGCCGGGGTCTACCTCAATGCCACTGCTAGAAACAATGTGGCCCAAGAACGCCACCTTCTCTAACCAGAATTCGCACTTACTGAACTTTGCGGATAGTTTAAGTTTCTGCAATGTCTGCAACACTGTGGTCAGATGCCTGCTGTGCTCCTCCCGACTCTTGGAGTAGACGAGAATGTCATCTATGAACACTATCACAAACTGGTCGAGGTACGGCTGAAATACGCGATTCATTAGATCCATGAAGATCGCTGGCTGCATTCGTCAGACCGAACGGCATCACTAGGAACTCGTAGTGGCCATAACGAGTCCTGAAAGCTGTCTTCGAGACATCAGCATCTCTCACCCTCAACTGGTGATAACCAGAACGCAGATCTATCTTGAGAAAATCGAAGCTCCCTGCAACTGGTCAAACAGATCCTCAATCCTCGGCAGTGGGTATTTATTCTTCACTGTAACCCTGTTCAACTCCCGGTAGTCAATGCAAAGCCTCATCGAGCCATCTTCTTTTTCACGAATAAGACTGGCGCGCCCCATGGAGAAAAGCTCGGGCGAATGAACTCCTTGTCGAGAAGTTCCTGGATCTGCTTCTTAAGCTCTGCCATCTATGTCGGTGCTAGTCGGTACGGCGCTTTGGATATCGGAGCCGTACCTGGCATAAGCTCAATGGAAAACTCCACCTCTCTCTCTGGTGGCATACCAGAGACGTCTTCGGGAAAAACGTCTAAGAAATCTCTGACAATCGAAACATCTGAGGCTACTGGCTGGGTTCCTCGGGGACAGATAAAAAGGTTGCTAGAAATGCCCGACACCCTCTATGCATGAGCTTCCTAGCCTGAACATAAGGAATAATGCGCGGTAAAGGAAAGTACCTAGTCCGGCTCAAATACGAACTGCTCCATTCCAGGCGGTCGGACAAGAACGGATCTCCGCTGGAAGTCTATCAACACTCTGTTCCTCAATAGCCAGTCCATCCCTAGGATGATGTCAAATTCCGGCATCGGTAGCACAATCAGATCCGCATAAACAAGATTACCGTGCAGCTCAAGGTCTATATCTCGGATAACATTGGTGGCTGCCATCTCCTCGCCTGACGGCAACACTACTGAAAAGGCTGTATCTAGCCCAATGGTCTGGATCTTGAGAAAGTTTTGCAAAGACCTCCGAAATAAATGAGTTGAGTGGCCCCTGAATCTATCAAGGCCTTGGTAGCGGAACCAGATATAAAAATTCTCCCTGAAAGAGCGGAGCTCTAAGTTGAATCCAACTACAAGATCTAAACTTATAGACATGCAAAGGTCAAGGTTCCTCTAGCTTAATTCCTCTGAAATAAATCTGAGTAGAGCATGCATCCTATAACAGTTCTAAGTTCACATCTAAATCCCGATTCCCAAAACACGGAAATTCAAATAATAATTTAAAGTTTAAAGGTTGGTTTCCGCGGCATGGAGAGCAAAAACTCTGCCTTAGGTAGGCAGATTCCTCTGAGGGCACTGCAGCAACATGTGGTCTGGACTGCCACACTTAAAACACTTTTTTGAGCCAGCCATACGTGCTCCAGGATGGCGACGTGAGCACCTTGGACAAACTGGGTGCTCCTGAGTCCTCGGGGCTGGGCGTCCCCGCTGCTGCTGCTGCTGCTGCTGGCCTCGGTTCCTGGGCGGTCCATGAAAAGGCCTCTTATTCTGTTGCTGATGCTGATGAGGAGGAGGGCGGTGCGGTGCCCTGGACTGGGCGCTTGCCCTGGCGATCCCTCTCGATATCCCGCAGATCCTGCTCTGCGGCTAAGGCCTTGGAGACGGCAAATCTCATAAGTAGCAGGGTCAGATACCCTAACATCCCGGCGCAAGATCGGCCGTAAACCCACCAGGAAGTGCATCAGCTTGGCTCTGGCATCATTCGCGATCAGGGGCACAAAGTGACAGGCCCTCTCGAACTTACGGATTAACTCCGTAACCGTCATATCCCCCTGTCTCAGGCTCATGAACTCGGTGGTCAGCCTGGTGCGAACCTCCTCAGCAAAATACTTGGAGTAGAAAACCTCCGTAAAGCGGGGGTCCAAGAAAGTGTAGCCAAGGTCAGTGCTACCGAAGCTCCTTCCCACCATAAGCGGGCGTCTCCAGTGAATAGGTAGGTGGCACATCGGACTCGGTCTGCGTCCCCCAGCTCCATAAACTCAAAGATGACCTCGAGGGATTTGATCCATCCATCGGCAACATGGGGTCAGATGCCCCAGAGAATTCCTTCGGGCGCAATCTTCATGAATCGCTCATAAACAGCCTCGGGCCCTGTCGGCCTGGCTGCGGCTGCGGCTACAGCTGCGGCATTGCCCCCCGCAAACTGTGCGAAGAAACTGTGCCATCCCAGCTAATATCTGGGCACTCATGTCCGGTGGGGGCGGTGGAGGAGGTGGTAGGTCTCCCTCCGGTCTACGTTCCTCCCTGTCCTCTCGGCGAGGCTCCTCCTCTCTGTTGCGCTCTAAAATGCGTCTAGGGGGCATACTGTTCCAACATAACCCATACGTAACTAATATGCATAATTCCATAATTTATTTTAAATGAACACTGAAGTACTGAAAATCTGGAAGCATGCTGACAAAATAATTCATGCTTTAACTAAAATGCTGAACAAAATGCTGAACTGAAAAACTTACAGACCAAAGGCGTGGCTTCGTGAGCTTCTCGCGGTCAGTAGTAGTAAAACCCTATACAGAACCACCGCTCTGATACCAACTGTAAAGAGCCTAAAACTCCTTTCTTGAAAATTTGCGGAAAATTAAAAATTTTTCTTTTTAAAAGAACTTAAATGGCCTCATTCATAAAATCACTGGGGAATCAAGTTCAATGTTTAAAATAATAGCAGCGGAAGAAAATAAAGTTTTGCCAACAATAACAATTTAAAAATTATCCAACGACTGATAAAAATTGTTTGCGGAATAAAATAACAACTGCTGCACTGAGGTCCTCGGGTGCCACTACTGCCGACCCAAGCTGGCTCACTGGTCCCCGCCCTCGGCCCTGGCCTCATCAGTACCTACAATAATCAAGTCTAGTGAGCCCAAAGACTCAGCATGCATAAATCGCATCTAACGAGTAAAAATCTGAATTTAAAATATGCAATGATTAACATATCCTGTCCTGAGGCATACTGAAAATAATCTGTACTGAGCAATTATAATACGTGCATAATGAACTGGAAATCACTGTAAAAATATTTGCTCATTGGAGCTTGTACTGAAATAACTGATAAAATTTTCTGTTGAGATTATGTTTTACGCCTGTGGCCACTGCACTAAGCTGAACTGATCGGTAACTGGCTACCGGGGAGGCTGAAACTGAACTGAGCTGGCCGGTCACTGGCGACCGGGTGGTACCATACTGAACTGATCGGTCACTGGCGACCGTATAAAATAACACTCCCACATAGTGAATGAACCACAAGCCATATCGCATAAATCTCAAAAATAATCATTTTCTATTTAATGCACGTAAAATAATTAACTGGCATAATGAAAATGTCCCGTAATTTTACCAACTGGATTGGATTGGATCGTCCCAAGGCTCGGTGCAACCTAACTGGGCTATGAAAATATGCAATAGCTTAACTTGACCAACTATGCAATTTACGTTCAAAAGATGCGACTATGATTCCTAATGACTCGCATTTAATCATGACTCCGAGCCCACCTGAACCGACAACCAAACCGACGTATAGTCATGATTAAAATACGCTGAAAATCATAAATAATGCTCCTAAAATGATAGGGTCGAAATCTAGGTGGAATGGAAGCCAAAACACGAAACGCTCTTTCGAGAGTCAATTTGGCACATTGCACCGTAACATTCTCGTACGCCTCGAAATATTCCGAATGACAAACGGTCCAAAAACATGACCTTCCCAACTCAATGAGGCACTGTCCAGTCCAAGGCCATGGGCTAAAAGCCAACAAGAACTCAAACGAGCCTTCTAAACGACACAGCAACTTGCTGTAATTTCCAGCAGCTGCGCAACTACAAGACTTGCGTTGGTTTCGAGACTATCGGCCATTAGGGCGTGAACCACCGACCAGAGACTCTTACCAACATCCCAAGGAATGATTTGAACCATGCTAAGGGCCCTAGGCCAGCCACAATCCGCATCATACCAAAACTTCAACCGAAGGGTCCAACCGAGAGCAACGTGCATGCCTGTGTAGTGTTTATGCTATGATCGATGTCTCGTGTCATTCCAATGGCCATTTGATTGACCATGGCACGATCTAGACATCTAGGAGCATGATATGAACCGTGGCTAAGGGCCATAGGCCAACCAAGATCCATAACCAAGCAACCAAAAGAAACGAAACCATATGCTGAAAATGGAAGGGGCTGAATGGGGAAAGGGGCCTGTTCTTGTTGATTATTTAAAAAACCGATGAGCCATGGACCAAGCCACCAAAAGGGCAACTTAGTCACGTCTTAGAATTGCTAGGGGAGTGATCCACCATGGCTATAGGCCCTTGGGGCAGCCAAGATCAGATCCAAAACCCTTGACAAAACAACTGAAATTCGAAACACAAATCTGCGCCTATGGGAACTTGCTGTCATTCTGAATTTCCAGCAGCATGGGGCTGGTTTGAATGGACCAAAATGGTCCTAATGCATCCTATACGTGTCTAGGAGTCGCCTTGGGAGCCTGGAGTCGAACCATCACCTGAAACTCACAAACCAAGAAAAACGTGAAGCTGCCAAGGAAAAACGAAAATTCTGCATGTGTTGTTCCAAAATGTTTTGACATGGATCTCGATTTTTGCTTGAATAAACATGATCATGTACTGAAAAATAAAATGATAATATGACTTGATTGAGGTTTAGAAAGAATCTAGACATGCCTGGTTTCGTTTCGAAAGAAAACGAACGAAACGACGACGACGCGGCACGGAGGAGATGGAGCGCTTCTTGTCTACCTTTCTTGCTCTCGATTTTTCTGCCTTCCCTCTAGCTAAGACTCACGATTTTTCTACTGAAAATGAGTGTGAATTCACTCTGAATTTTCGAAAAGGAGAGGGGGGGGAAAAAATGGTTAGGAGGGTGAGGGAAGTGGGTGCAAGATATAAGGAAGATCCAAGACCAAGTCTTCCCATTTTTGAATTTTGAATTATGGTTTGATATCAAATGAGTTGGTGGATGCTTCTAGGAGGTAGTGACCGATTTTTGCTTATTTTCTAGTCTAGGATATGTCCATTTAGTTAATTAAATTGTGCTCCCAAAAATCCTAGAATTATCCTTTTAACTTACATGCAAAGAAATGGTCAAAAGGTTGATGAGTTGGCCAATTAAATTGTCTAGCAACTATGGGGGGCCCGGAAAATTGCAATAAAATGAAGGGGAAATATTGGTTATCTAGTCAACTAATAATCCTTGAAAGCCTTACTAATCCTTTAAATAATTTAGTGAGCTAACCCCTTAATTTAATAACTTAAATGAGTTCATTTCTTACTCACCTCAAATAAATTAAATTAAAATCCTCAACTACTTAAATAATTCCTTAAACTTCTTTTTAACTTAAATGAACTTACTTGCTAGCTAAATTAACTTCTGGAAATATTTCTCAAATCTTAAATTCTATCTCAAAACTCCAACTCCAGTCCCGGCCTCACTGAAATAACTGAAATGCTAAAAATCAAACTACTGAACTGAAATAATGAATAATTAACTTCAAATAAATGCATTTAAATATTATGCAATGAAGTCAATTAAATTTAGAAATCTAGAATTATGCATGGCTTATACGTCTACTGATTTATGGGTTCTACAGTCGTAGCTACTCTGCCTGAAATTAAAATAGTACTAGAGATCACAGAAGAATCAGGATTTATACCTTCCTTCGTCATGGTGAAGATGCGGACCCTGCACCTTCTCTTTACTCGATCCTCTCGGACAGTCCTTGGCGATATGGCCTGCAGTACCACATCGGTAGCACGTATGAGTACCAAACCTGCACTCACCCCTATGATTGCCTACTGCACTTGGGACACAACGGCTCTTCTATGGATCAAATGGGACTGTCGGTGTTTTAGAACTCGGCTCTATCTTACCTTTTCCCTTGAAACTGCCTTTCCTTTTTTACTTTTACCTTGACCTCTTTGAGCAATAGCCTGAATCCTCGCCTGTCTTTTTCTAGCGTATACTTCTTATCTTTCTCGGCTAACAATACTTTAGCCACAATCTCTTTAAATGTCACCGCCTTATCATATTGATGTCCCTCCTGATGCTGCTCGACGTCCTCTAATGAAATGAGCACCCTTGTCTTTGTCAATGGAGGCAATATATGAGGCAAACAGACAGCCCCTCCTCAACTTCAAAATGTACTCGTCAACATTCATACTTCCATGTCGAAGCTCTAAAAACTCAGTCACCTTCCGAGCTCGGAGTGAATCCGGAAATTACTTGTCGTAGAAAGATCCGTGAAATCTTGCCACTTTAATGCCGAACACTATCAACATTTACCTTGGTAGCATTCCACCAAATACGTGCAGCTTTGACTAGCCTGAATACTGCACAACCAACTCTGTCCTTTTCTTCATACTTGAGATGATCAAATATCGCCTCAAGTGCTTTAATCCACTCTACAGCCACCAATGGATCAGTGCTTCCTGCAAACTCAGGCGGATCCATCCTCTTAAAAGCAGTAAAGATCCCATCAGTTCCAACTGCTTGAACCACTTGGCCTCTCCTTTGGCCTCTACCCTGACCTGAACCTTGCAAATGGAGCAATTGTTGAATCTGTTCACTGTGAACCTTGGCTTGCTCTTTCAGTAATTTGCCAAACTCATCGACAACTCTCGATGAGGAGCTATCCTCACCCTCTGAAGCCTTTCTCTTAGGAGGCATTAAATCCTACAATGTGCTCACATAATATATCAACCAATAACAATAAATAGATGTAGGACAAGACATACCGGACAGTTGAAAGTAGACGAAGTCATATGCATTGGTCCGAAGAACATTGCTCTAATATCACTAAATGTAACGCCCTCGACTGATTTCATAAATAACAGCGGAAATTGAAATAAATTACTTAGAGGAAAGAAGGATTTAAAATTCTCTTGAAATAAATACATTTTCAAAATATATACAATCAAAATATACATGATCAATAAATTGTTGTATCAAAATACAAAAATTCATTTTTATCATGTCAAAATGTTAACAAAATATCTTTCTTCCTTCCATCTCTTGTATGCATCTGACCTCGGCTCCAATCAACGTCCCGGCTCGTCACTCTTATCTGCATCACATGAATAACTGAAATGTGTATAAAACTCAGCAAGTGAAACTCTTACATAACAATGTATACATATCATACTGTAAAACATGACTTTGAAATAATTAAATACCGTCTAACTCATAAAACATGAATAACATAATATAACATGACAATAACGATGATATTTCTCTTTTCTCTGGTGGATTGATATCTAAACAGTATCTCTGTCTCTGTACCTATATCCCATCGATAAATCGATTACTCTGTTGGGATATAAGCCTATGGTCGTTGATCAACTAATTTCATGCAATCTCTGACTATCTATTTATCAATCCAATAAATCAATTGAACTCTCTCTTTGACATTAAAACAAACACTTTGAATACTCTATTCATTTGCATTTCCTTTTATAATTCAGACATAGAAAAGCCTCTAATACACAACAAAGTGTATCCATACATAACATTAATAAAGTGGAAGGGAATAGCATATTAAAACTATTGAAATACAATACATATACTTCATGTGAGCACAAGAAATGAATTCCACTTACAACCAATGGAAAGCTTGATTCTAATCTCTTGGTACAAATCCTACAACAATAAACCATATATTGAACCATCAACAACTTAATAATCAATAACCATACCATAAAACCCATAAAACCAACACAATCATAAACCCCATAATTTCCCCCAACACCAAAATCCAAGAATAACTAAACCCATAAGATTACCTTAGCTCCTTAACTCCCAAATGATCTTGCTCTCACTTCAATAACCCAACTAGGAGCTTTAATCAAAGGAACCAAAGAAAAATTAAGAACCCTAGCTCTCCCTTGAGCTAAAGAACCGAGAAAATGAGGAAAGAATGAGAGAATGAGCCAAACCATTGTATTATATCACATAAAGTCCAAAACACGACTTCATTGTTCACGCACCGCAGGTGCACTAACTCTTCCACCGCGGTGCGCTAGGTAGTCTGTACCACTTCCGAAAATCCGAAGAAAACGACCACGGGTGCGCTGCATAATGAACCGCGGGTGCGATAGACCTACTGCCCAAACACCGCGGGTGCGGTAGCTTTCCTAGCGCGGGTGCACTGTCTCCTGAAGCCAATAATTACTTAGCAACTAAAATTGAATCGCAACATCACCTCTCCTCATAATTTGGCAACACTCTCAACATGAAAGTGCACCTCTATGTCTTATCTAATCACTCCGATTGGTCTCATACCAATTGGCTCAACATACAAATTATCATGAATTTAATCGTAACGACGCTACCATATAACTACACCCACTATGTGAAGGGGCCTAAAACTCCTTTCTTGAAAATTTGCGGAAAATTAAAAATTTTTTTTTAAAAGAACTTAAATGGCCTCATTCATAAAAATCACTGGCGAATCAAGTTCCATATTTCAAAATAATAGCAGCGGAAGAAAATAAAGTTTGCCAAAAATCACAATTTAAAAATATCCAACAACTGATAAAATTGTTTGCGGAAAAAATAACAACTGCTGCACTGAGGTCCTCGGGTGCCACTACTGCCGACCTAAGCTGGCTCACTGGTCCCCGCCCTCGGCCCTGGCCTCATCAGTACCTACAACAATCAAGTCTAGTGAGCCTAAAGATCAGCATGCATATATCGCATCTAACGAGTAAAAATCTGAATTAAAATACATGAGTTAACATATCCTGTCCTGAGGCATACTGAAAATAATCTGTACTGAGCAATTATAATACGTGCATAACTGAACTGGAAATTACTGTAAAAATATTTGCTCCTTGGAGCCTGTACTGAAAATCTGGTAAAATTTTCTGTTGAGATTATGTTTTACGCCTGTGGCCACTGCACTAAGCTGAACTGATCGGTAACTGGCTACCGGGGAGGCTGAAACTGAACTGAGCTGGCCGGTCACTGGCGACCGGGTGGTACCATACTGAACTGATCGGTCACTGGCGACCGTATAAAATAACACTCCCACATAGTGAATGAACCACAAGCCATATCGCATAAATCTCAAAAATAATCATTTTCTATTTAATGCACGTAAAATAATTAACTGGCATAATGAAAATTCCTGTAATTTTACCAACTGGATTGGATTGGATCGTTCCCAGGCTCGCTGCAACCTAACTGTGCCATGAAAATATGCAATAGCTTAAACATGACCAACGATGCAATTTACGTTCAAAAGATGCGACTATGACGCCTAATGACTTCGCATTTAATCATGACTCCGAGCCAACCTGAACCGACACTGAACCGACGTATAGTCATGATTAAAATACGCTGAAAAATCATAAAATAATGTTCCTAAAATGATAGGTCGAAATCTAGGTGAATGGAGGCCAAAACACGAAACGCTCTTTCGAGAGTCAATTTGGCACATTGCACCGTAAATTCTCGTACGACCTCAAAAATGATCCAAATGACGAACGGTCAAAAACATGACCTTCCTAACTCAATGAGGCACTGTCCAGTCCAAGGCCATGGGCTAAAAGCCAACCAAGAACTCAAACAACGCTTCTGAACAGCACCATACTTGCTGTCAAAAAATACAGCAGCTGCGCACTACAAGACTTGCATTGGTTTCGAGACTATCGGCCATTAGGGGCGTGAACCACCGACCAGGACTCTTACCAACATCCCAAGAATGATTTGAACCATGGCTAAGGGCCCTAGGCCAGCCACAATCCGCATCACACCAAATCTTAACCGAAGGGTCCAACCGAGAGCAACGTGCATGCGTGTGTAGTGTTTATGCTATGATCGATGTCTGCGTCGTTCCAGTGGCCATTTGATTGACCATGGCACGATCTAGACATCTAGGAGCATGATATGAACCGTGGCTAAGGGCCATAGGCCAACCAAGATCCATACCAAGCAACAAAAGAACGAAATCAAAAGCTGAACAAATGAAGAAGCCGAATGGGGAAAGGGGCTGTTTGACGTTTTGATTAAAAAAGGGGCCATGGACCAAGCCACCAAAAGGGCAACTTAGTCACGTCTTAGAATGCTAGGGAAGTGATCCAACCATGGCTATAGGCCTTGGGGCACCAAGATCAGATCCTTCCTCCTTGACACAAACTGAATTTTCGAACACATTTCTGCACTAATGGGGAACTTGCTATCATTTCGAATTTCCAGCAAGCATGGGGCTGGTTTGAATGGACCAACATGGTCCTAATGCATCCTACTACATGTATACAAGCCGCCTTGGGAGCCTGGAGTCGATCCAATACCTGAAACTCACAAACCAAAAGAAATCGTGAAGCATGAAGAGCCGAAATTCTGCATGTGTGTTCCAAAATATTTTGACATGTATCTCGGTTTTGCTTGCTAAAACATGATCATGTACTGAAAATAAATGATAATATGACTTGATTGAGGTTTGAAAGAAATCTAGAATGCCTGGTTTCGTTTGAAAGAAAACGAACGAAACAACGACGACGCGGCACGGAGGAGGTGGAGCGCTTCTTGTCTACCTTTCTTGAACTCGATTTCTTGCCTTCCCTCTAGCTAAGACTCACGATTTTTTACACTGAAAATGGATCTGAATGGTGCTGAATTCGGTGGTGAGGGAGGGAGAAAATGGTTGGGAGTGAGATAAGATGGGTAAAATATAAGGAAGGATCAAGACCAAGTCCACTCCCTTTGAATTTGAATTTTGAATTATGGTTTGATATCAAATGAGTTGGTGGATGCTTCTAGGAGGTGGTGGCCGAATTTATCTTGATTCTAGACTAGGATATGTCCATTTATTTAATTAAATTGTGCTCCCAAAAATCCTAGAATTATCCTACTAATTACATGCAAAGAATTGG
This sequence comes from Primulina tabacum, assembly GCF_025594145.1. Classification (NCBI taxonomy): domain Eukaryota; kingdom Viridiplantae; phylum Streptophyta; class Magnoliopsida; order Lamiales; family Gesneriaceae; genus Primulina; species Primulina tabacum. The sequence continues at coordinate 24,261 of NW_027460121.1, forward strand.
TCAAAGTTGATAATGAATCTTCTAGCACTAAGGGTGGCCGAAAAATGCATGATAAAATAAAGGGAAATGTTGATTATCTAGTCAACTAATAATCCTTGAAAGCCTTACTAATCCTTTAAATAATTTAGTGAGCTAACCCCTTAATTTAATAACTTAAATGATTCATTTCTTAATCACCTCAAATAATTAAATTAAATCCTCAAACCTCCCTTTTAACTTAAATGAACTTGGTTGCTAGCTAAATTAACTTCTGGAAATATTTCTCGAATCTTAAATTCTATCTCAAAACTCCAACTCCGGTCCGGCCTCACTGAAAATACTGAAATGCTAAAAATCAAACTACTGAACTGAAATAATAAATAATTAACTTCAAATAAATGCATTTAAAATAATCATGCAATGAAGTCAATTAAATTTAAAAATCTAGAATTATGCATGGCTTATACGTCTACTGATTTACGGGTTCTACAATCCTCCCCACTTAAATAAATTTCGTCCTCGAAATTAGAACTCACCGAATAACTCGGGGTATCGACTTCTCATCTCCGGCTCAGACTCCCACGTAGCTTCCTCCTCTGAATGGTTGAGCCATTTGACTTTGACTCGCTTAACCAACTTGTTCCGAAGTTTCTTCTCCTGTGTCTAGGATCTGCACGGGTCTCTACTCATAAGATAAGTTCGGAGTAAGCTGCAACGGCTCGAAATTCAGCACATGCGAAGGATTTGCCATATACTTCCTCAGCATGGAGACGTGAAAGACATTGTGTACTCCGGCCAGATTCGGCGGAAGAGCCACACGATACGCTAGCGTCCCAACTCTGTCAAGGATCTCAAACGGTCCAATGAATCTCGGACTGAGCTTCCCTTTCTTGCCAAATCTCATGACACCCTTCATAGGTGCCACTTTCACGAAGACATGATCGCCCACTGCAAACTCTAACTCTCCTCCGCTGATCGGCATAACTCTTCTGTCGGCTCTGAGCAGTCCTCATTCTATCACGGATCTTGACTACTACATCTGCTGCCTGCTGAACAATCTCTGGACCCAACTCTGCTCTCTCTCCTACTTCATCCCAATGAACAGGAGATCTACACTTGCGACCATACAGCGCTTCATACGGAGCCATACCTATAGACGACTGGAAACTGTTGTTATAGGTGAACTCTACCAATGGTAAGTTCGACTCCCAACTCCCAGAGAAATCAATGACGCAAGCACGGAGAAGATCCTCTAAGATCTGAATAACTCGCTCCGACTGTCCATCTGTCTGCGGATGGAAAGCTGTGCTAAAAGCAACTTCGTACCCAAAGTCGAATGCAAACTCTTCAAAACGAGGAAGTGAATCTGGGATCTGTCGGATACGATAGAAACTGGAATACCATGGAGTCGGACTATCTCTCGGATATACAGCTCTGCATACTGAACCATGGTGAAAGTCGTCTTAATAGGCAAGAAGTGCGCTGATTTGGTAAGACGATCTACAATCACCCAGATAGCATTCGATCCTCTGGCTGACCTCGGCAATCCGGTCACAAAGTCCATGGTAATGTTCTCCCACTTCCACTCGGGAATAGGAAGAGGCTTGAGCAAACCTGCTGGTCTCTGATGCTCGGCCTTCACTAACTGGCAAGTCAGGCACTCGGATACAAAACGCCTGATGTCCTTCTTCATTCCTGGCCACCAATACAATAGCTGCAGATCTTTGTACATCTTCGTACTCCCAGGGTGAATGGAGTACGGGGACGTATGGGCCTCTGATAAGATGTCTGCTCGGATAGAATCACTGCTAGGAACCCATATCCTATCTCGGTATCTCACAATACCGTCGCTGACTGAATACAAAACACTGCCCTTGGCTTCATCTCTCTTCTTCCACTGTGCCAACTGCTCATCTGCTGCCTGACCGCTGCGAATACGGTCAAAAGAAGGACTGATAGTCAAGGTAGATAAACGAGGAACTCTACCTCGGGTAAGTCTCAAGATCAAACCTCTGCATCTCAATCTGAAGAGGTTTCTGAATCGTCAAATGAGCCATCACTGCGACTTTCCTGCTCAAAGCATCCGCAACTACATTAGCTTTACCCGGGTGGTAGCTAATGTCACAATCGTAGTCTTTCACAAGCTCCAACCAACGCCTCTGACGCATGTTCAGCTCCTTCTGCGTAAAGAAATACTTGAGGCTCTTATGGTCGGTAAAGATCTGACACTTCTCCCATACAGATAGTGCCTCCAAATCTTCAAAGCAAAAACTACGGCCGCTAACTCCAGATCATGGGTAGGGTAATTCTTCTCGTGGATTTTCAGCTGTCGAGAAGCATACGCTATCACTCTCCCATGCTGCATCAAAACTGCACCTAAACCAAGCTTCGAAGCATCGGTATAAAGGACAAACTCGCCGGATCCTGACGGTACAGCCAAAACGGTGCTGAAATAAGAGCTTGCTTCAAAGTATCGAAGCTCTTCTGACACTCCTCGCTCCACACAAACTTCACATTTTTCTTTGTCAGTGCTGTGAGTGGAACGGCGATAGAGGAGAATCCCTGGATGAATTTCTGTAATATCCTGCTAGCCCAAGAAAACTGCGGATCTCGGATGCATTCTGAGGCACAACCCAATCTCTACTGCTGCAACTTTGCGGGGTCTACCTCAATACCACTGCTAGAAACAATGTGGCCCAAGAACCCCTTCTCTAACCAGAATTCGCACTTACTGAACTTTGCGAATAATTTGTGCTTCTGCAATGTCTGCAAACACTGGTCAGATGCGCGTGCTCCCCCGATTCTTGGAGTAG
>NW_027460122.1:0-5000 GCF_025594145.1 Primulina tabacum
TCATTGGGAGAGATGGCTGAGTGGACTAAAGCGTCGGATTGCTAATCCGTTGTATGAGTTATTCGTACCGAGGGTTCGAATCCCTCTCTTTCCGTTTCCGTTGATGACTTGATTGATTTTTTCAAATTTTTCAAATCTTAGTTAAACGTGTAGAATATAGATAAAATCCTAAGAAGATTTGAAAATTAATCAAAGAAAACCCTTAGGATCTTATTCTTCACGTCCAGGATTACGTCCCGGATCATTAGATAGGAATCCAAAGATAAAGAGAGAAACAAAAAATATCACTACGGTATAAACGAAGAGTTTCAGAGTAAGCATTACACAATCTCCAAATGATTTTTTGGAAAAAAAAAAGAGAATAGATCTTCCATTTTTCTACCACATATCCTATTTTGACACCTCTTTTTTTTTTTCTAGAAATAGAAATTAATTGTTACAAAAAAAATGCATTTTTTTTTTCATTAACAAAAATATCTTTCATATCGAAATTAGATATTGTGGTAGACCCTAATAGGGTTAGGGTCTTTTGCTGCAACAAGGGGTCAAAAAATGAAGAGAAGAAATGGTTGGTAAGCCAGCCACTAGCTCAATGTACGAATCGAGGGTTCATATTCTAAAACTTATAGGATATATTATTATTAAGGATTTCATCGAAAACTTACAGCAGCTTGCCAAACAAAAGCTAAAAGAAAAAAAACAGAGGTATAACTGGCATAACATCTACGATTGGATTCAAAAAAGCATAGGCTTCGGGCAATTTTCCGAAGAAAAAACTACTCGAAGAAAGGGAAGAATTAATATAAATACAGATTAAACTAATGATATTAAGCATAACAGACATTTTTGTGTTCTTGGAGATAATTACATTTTGGTTGGGTTTTTGATATAAGGAAAAAGGAAGAAAGTCAGTTACGGTAGACAAAAAATCCTTCTTCTTTTTTAAGCCACCCAATTACAAAATCCTCCAATTCTCAACTTAAAGGAGAATAGAAGAAATATAGCTTTCATACAATATCTTACTTGACGTCTATGTAATGATCAATAAATTGAGTTGCATTCTATATCTATATGTATCAACATCCTACGACCCTAGAGATATAGTATATATATTTGGACTGGACGTTGACAAACACCAATATACCAATTTTATTTCTTTCTTCAGTTTAGATATAACTGGAAATGGGGCGTGCCAAGTGGTAAGGCAAGCGGGTTTTGGTCCCCGCTATTCGGAGGTTCGAATCCTTCCGCCCCAGAGGGTTTTTATGCTATTTGCTATAGTATTCCTATTATTGCTATAGATAATGGAGTGGTCAGGAGGTAATTAGTATTAATTTAAATATCTGTTCGAATCTCATTAACAAAGGATCAAGTTCCATAACATATGTTTTATAACATATTTTTGGAGCCAATGTATCTTTTTCTATTTCATTTTTTTAGGTCTTTCGTGGTTGACTCTAATGAAAAATTGGAAATCGATGGAACGATTGAGGCAGGGATGGTTATCTTATTCTTTTTATTCACTTTATGACAAGATTTATTATTGAAATATTACTCAACCCTATCCCTATGTTAAACAAATACATATAAATATAAACAGTTAAAATGAGGAAATATTTAACTTATATGGTATGTATTATCGTTCTATTTCAATGCAAATAATTTTATATTTTTCTTTTCGTAATCAGATGAAAAGAATAAAGATTCAAATCTTTACTTATATCATTTTTTGATCCACTTGCGAAAAATAAAATTGGATTATTTCTTTCTTTATCTTTGATCTATTTATCTATTTTAAAATTAAATCAGTGATGAGTCAAGGAAAGACTTATCGGATTAAACATGCTGCTTATTGGCGAATTTACTTCAAAAAAGATAGTATTTCTAAATAGGAAACTTTTTCAATTATAGATATTTTTTTTTTTATAAATACTTTATTAATATTAATGATTTCTTGTCAGTTGAATCTTTGGTATTGAAAAAGTAGGAAATAGGATAATCTATCCTATTGTCACTTGAAGATGCAAGTATATAGTTATAACTATATACTTTCTATTATTTTGTATTATATAGATTATGTATGTTAAAATGTATGTTAAATAGATTTATGGATGTTAAAGATATTGTCTTGCTAAAACTTTTTCATAAAAATCGTTCCACATACAGATATCACATCATATTCTTATTTAAAATAAGAATATAAAAAGTCTAGATTACGATGTTTATGTACAACTGAACCAATGACTATTCATGATTCCATAATTGAATCAATTCCATACTGGTTCCAAATTAGAGGAATGTGATGGTAAAACTTCGTTTGAAACGATGTGGTAGAAAGCAACGTGCGACTTGAAGGACACGATCCGTTGTGGATTTTTAGATCCACCATCTTATTTTCTATTTATCGAGGAATGAAGATGCTCTTGGCTCGACATCGTTTGTTCTGTTACACCTGAATCCTTTGTTTTTTTGTTGGGTTGTAAATAGTCTACGATGGAGCTCGAGTCGAAAAGTCGAAAGGATTAATTCATTTCTGGGGGGCAAGGATCTAGGGTTAATGCCAATCAATCAATTGGAACAACTTCGTAAACGTATCTTCTATATATAATAATAATATAGAAATCAAAAGGATCCAATCCAATTTCAACAAGTTTTGTTTTTAAATTGGAAACTTGTTGTAATTGATCAAACTTTTTCGATTCAAAGTGTATTACGCGGGAATCAACTGTCCATCGGATTCTTTGATAGAAAGAAATCAAATTTCAAATATTTCCAATTCAAATGAAAAGGTATGTTGCTGCCATTTTGAAAGTATTAAGAAGCACCGAAGGAATGTCTAAACCCAATGATTTAAAATAAAGATTAAAGGATCCAAGAACAAGTAAACCCATTTTAATTGTCTCGATAGTCTCAATAACTGGATCATCCAAATCTAATTTTAAACGAGACAAAAAAGCGGGTAAAGACAACTCAATAAATGAAATTGACTAAAGAGAAGAATTTACTTTTGAGCTATTTGAGAGTTATTCAACTTGAGTTATGAGTACGAATGGTTTCTTTTAAATTTTCAGGAAGGACAAAAAACGAATGAAATTAAAGTCTAATTGATTTTCTAGGTTCATTCGAATCAAATCATTTTTTCTCGAGCCGTACGAGGATAAAACTTCCTATACGGTTCTAGGGGGGGTATTGTTCATCTACATCTATCCCAATGAGCCGTCTATCGAATCGTTGCAATTGATGTTCGATCCCGAAGAGAAGGAAAAGATCTTAGAAAAGTGGGGTTTTATGATCCAATGAAGAATCAAACTTATTTAAATGTTCCTGCTATTCTATACTTCCTTGAAAGGGGTGCTCAACCTACAGGAACTGTTCAGAATCTTTTAAAGAAAGCAGAAGTTTTTAAATAACTTCCGTCTAATTAAACAAAATTCTTTTAAATTTAAAGAAATACCAAGGGGGGGTAGCGACTTATATATAACTTTGTATAATTTTTCTTTACTAGTTTTCCCCCCTTCTTGCTCGATTCGTATCTATTTATCATTCCTTCCGTCGAATCCGATGGTGGTGGTCTAGAACGACAAAACGTTAGTTTATTGATTAAAAAATAAAAAATTCGGGCATTTCCTTCAATTGTGTGATTTTCATTACAATTTTACTAACCAATAAGGAATCAAGCCTGCTTATTCCACTTAGATAGATGAAATAGAGTATCGACTAACAAATCCGTATTTTTTTTAATTCTTTCTTATTTTTTATTCCATTTCTACTTTTTGTATCTCTGTGGATTAGGTATGTAGTGTCAATCCAAGACAATTTTGAATATTATTGCATTTAAGTTATTTGAATTTCAAAATAAATTTTAATAGCAATCTCTTTTGTTTTTTTCCACTATATTCTTTTCTCAAAATTTATAATATTGACAACAGTGTATCGAACAAATATAATTCATCGTGATAAGTGAAGTGGGTCTATTTGTTTCTGTCCATAGGTTTTTTTGCTTTAAACTCATTTGATAATTCTGTTTTTATTTTATCTGAGAATTTCTTGTATGTTGATCTAATCAATTCATTTTTATGTTTCGAATCCATTAGAAAATCTGTTTTGTTAGCTCAATGATTTGGGATTAGCCCGTATAATCTCTTTTCTTTTTATTGAAATTTCATTGATTTTGATTGTATCTATATACCCTTTGTTGAGATTATGTTTAATCTATATTTTCTTCGGGTTGCTAACTCAACGGTAGAGTACTCGGCTTTTAAGTGCGGCTATAATCTTTTACACATTTGGATGAAGTGAAGAATTCGTCCATACCATTGGTAAAGTTTGGAAGACCCCGACTGATCCTGAAAGGGAATGAATGGAAAAAAAAGCATGTCGTTTCAATGGAGAGTTCTGCGGATATTTCATTCCTATCGGATCGGTACAAAACCTTGTTGAATTCTTGAACGGAACGAGTTTGGTCGAATGAATAAAAGGATAGGGCCCTACGGCTTCAATTAATTATCAGAAAGAAAAAGGAACCAGCTTATGTTCTAACTTTGAATAAGTTCCCGATCTAATTAGACGTTAAAAATAGATTAGTACCTGATACGGGAAGGACTTCTCCCCACGAGGGGATTCTATATTTTTTTAATGAATCCTAACTATTTATATTCTTATTATGGAATTGAGGTGTGTGTAAAAGAAGAAGTATATTGATAAAGAAAGTTTTTTCCAAAATCAAAAGAGCGATTAGGTTTAAAAGATAAAGGATTTCTAACCATCTATGTTATCCTATAACATAGACGAACTAAATGAAATGGAAAAAAGCGAGGGTAGAGAATCTGTTGATAAGTTTACTTGTCTCCAGGGTATCTATTCTTACTATAATACCCTGTTTTGACTCTATTGCACTATGTCTTATTTGTTAACCCTCAAAATTTTCTACCCTTTGGCTCAAATTGAAATTCAAATGGAGCAAATCAAAAGATATTTACAGCTAAAGAGATTTCAACAAC
>NW_027460124.1:0-27007 GCF_025594145.1 Primulina tabacum
TACTGGATAATTAATTACAAAGCCTTACAAAAAATTTCGGCATGACATCTCAATAAATAGGCCATACCAGAAAAATCAATACTCAAATAAATAACACATGCCCTCAATAAACACAACAACATAACATAATGCAATCCTCCAAATATATACGTATATATCTGGGAGACAGCTGTAGAACCCGTAAATCAGTCTACGTATAAGCCATGCTAATTCTAGTATTTTAAATTAAATTGACTTCATTGCATGATTATTTTAATCCTTTTCTTTGAAGTTAATTATTTTATTATTTCATGCAGTAGTTTGATTTTTCAGTTATTTCAGTGAGGCCGGACTGGAGTTGGAGCTTTGAGATAGAATTTAAGATTCGATAAATATTTCCAGACTTTATTTTAGCTAGCAAGTAAGTTAATTTAAGTTAATAAGGAGGTTTGAGGATTTAATTTAAGTTACTTGAGGTGATTAAGAAATAAGCTCATTTAAGTTACTTAATTAAGGGATTAATTCACTAAATTAATTAAAGGATTAGTGAGGCTTTTAAGGGATTAATTTACTAGATAATTAACATTTTCCCCCTTCATTTATTTGGGAATTTTCGGCCTTAGCATCTAGACCACCCCTTGCCAACTCATCACCCCTTTTTGACCCATTCTTGGTTGAGTTAGCATAAGGATCTTTTTAATTCTTGGTCCACCTTAATTAAGTAAATATTGAACATTATCCTAGTCTAAAAAGCTCAAGAATTCGGCCATCACCATTCTAGATCCCTCCAAGATTTATTTGATTAGCAACAACAATTCAAAATTTAAATGAGAGTGGACTTGGTCATGATTTGGCCTTATATCTTGCACCCACTTCCCTCACTCCCCTAACCATCTTTCCCCCTCTCCTTTTTCGAAATCTGAGTGAACTCTTAAGCTGAAAACCGTGAGAATTCAAGAGGCAAAATAGAGAGAAAATCGAGTAGAAGAAAACAAGAGAAGCAACTCCGTCTCCTCCGTGCCGCGTCGTCGTCGTTTCGTTCGTTTTCTTTCGAAACGAAACCAGGCATGTCTAGATTCTTTCAAACCTCAATCAAGTCCTATTATCAATTATTTTTCAGTACATGATCATGTTTTAATGAGCAAAAACCGAAATTTTAAGCAACTAGAACAAGGAATAATTCTGCACAGATTTTCGGTTCTACCATGCTTCACGATTAGTATGTTTTGTTTCGATTTCAGGGATGGCTCGTTCCAGGGGCTCGAAGCTGCATATGAACATGTACTAGGACATGTTAGGGTCATGATAGAATGTTGGTTCCAGCCCCATACACAATAGAATTCGTCAATGACAGCACATCCCCCATGAGTGTCATATTGAGCTTCAAAAATTCAGTTTTGTTGTCCAAGGGTAAGGATCTGATCATGGCTGCCCTAGGGGCCTATAGCCATGGTTGGATCACTCCCCTAGCATGTCTAAGACGAGACTAAGTCGCCCTTTTGGTGGCTTGGTCCATGGCTCATCGGTTTTCAATTTAAAAACAAGAACAGCCCCCTCCCCTCTCGGCCCCCTTCGGTTTTGACAGCATATGAGTTCGGCTTTGGTTGGGTTGGTATGGATCTTGGTTGGCCTATGGCCCTTAGCCACGGTTCATACCATGCCCCTAGATGTCTAGATCGTGCCATGGTCAATCAATGGCCACTGGAACGAGTCGAGACAGCAAGCGAAGCACAACACCACACACGCACGCATGAGGGCCCTCGGTAAGAGCTTTTGGTTGGTTGCTGGAATGGTGAGGATTGTGGCTGGCCTAGGGCCCTTAGCCATGGTTCAAATCATTCCTTGGGATGTTGGTAAGAGTCTCTGGTCGGTGGTTCACGCCCCAATGGCCGGTAGTCTCGAAAACAACACAAGATACGCGATGGTACAGCTGCTGGAAATTTACAGCAAGTTGCTGTGGGTTCGGAGGCTCGTTCGAGTTCTCGGCTTTTAGCCTATGGCCTTGGACTGGACAGTGCCCATTGAGTTAGGAAGGTCATGTTTTTGACCGTTGTGATTCGGATCATTTTTGAGGTCGTACGAGAATTTACGGTGCGATGTGCCAAATTGACTCTCGAAAGAGCGTTTCTTGTTTTGGCCTCCATTTCACCGAGGTTTCGACCCTCATCATTTTAGGAGCATTAGTTCATAATTTTAAGCGTATTTTAATCATGACTATACGGTCGTTTCGGGTTGGTTCGGAGTCATGATTAAATACGAAGTTAGGCGTCATAGTCGCATTTTGAACTTAAAGCATAGTTGGCCAAGTTTAAGCTATTGCATATTTTTCATGACATATTTAGGTTGCAGCGAGCCTGGGAACGATCCAATCCAGTTGGTAAAATTACAGGATTTTCAGTTATGCCATTTAATTATATTACGTGCATGAAAATAGAAAATACTTATTTTTGAGATTTATGCGATATTGCTTGTGGTCAATTCACTATTATGGGAGCATTATTTTATACGGTCGCCAGTGACCGATCAGTTCAGTTTGGTACCCGGTCGCCAGTGACCGGTCAGCTCAGTTCAGTTTGATACTCCCCGGTAGCCAGTTACCGATCAGTTCAGTTCAGTGCAGGGGCCACAGGCGTAGACCATAATCTCAACAGAAAATTTTTATCAGTTATTTCAGTACAGGGCTCCAAGGAGCAAACATTCTATTTACTATGACTTTCAGTTCAGTTATGCACGTATTATAATTGCTCAGTACAAGTTATTTTAAGTATGCCTCATGACATGATATTTTATCCATGCAAATTACATTTTCTCGTTACCTACGATATTTGCATGCTGAGTCTTTAGGCTCACTAGACTTGATTGTTGTAGGTACTGATGAGGCCAGGGCCGAGGGCGGGGACCAGTGAGCCAGCTTGGGTCGGCAGTAGTGGCACCCGAGGACCTCAGTTTCAGCACATGTCATTTTATGCTCAAACATTTTTACCAGTTGTTGGACATTCTTTGAATTGTTATTTTTGGCAAACTTTATTTTCTTCTGCTGCTATATTTTTTTAAACATTGAACTTGATTCATCAGTTGATTTTATGGATGAGGCACTCCATTTATTTTAAAAGAAAATTTTTTAATTTTCCGCAAATTTTCAAAGTAAGAATTTTCGGGCCTTTACAGTTGGTATCAGAGCGGTGGTTCTGTATAGGGTTACACTACTACTGACTACGAGAAGCTCACGAAGCCACGCCTTCGGTCTGTAAATTTTACAGTTCAGCATTTTATTTAAAGCCTGAATTATTTTGACAGCATGCTTCCATGAAATAATTTCGACCAGATTTTCAGCATTTCAGTGTTCATTTAAAATAAATTATGGAATTATGCATGTTAGTTACGTATGGGTTATGTTGGAACAGTATGCCCCCTAGACGTCAAGTAGGACGCCCGAGAGGTAGTGGCGAGCACCGTCGCGAGGACGATGACGATCAGAGACAAGAGAGGCAGACACCTCCTCTCCTCCTCCACCTCCACCACCGCCCCCACCTGACATGAGTGCCCAGATGCTAGCTGGGATGACACAGTTCTTCGCACAGTTTGCGGGGAACAATGCGGTGGTGACTAGGCCGACAGGGCCAGAGGCTGTTTACGAGCGATTCATGAAGATGCGTCCAAAGGAGTTTTCTGGGACGTCTGACCCCATGATGCCGAGGGATGGATCAAATCCCTCGAGGTCATCTTCGAGTTTATGGAGCTGGGAGACGCAGACCGAGTCCGATGTGCCACCTATCTGTTCACTGGAGACCCGCTTATGGTGGGAAGGAGCGTCAGTAGCCCTGACCTTGGCTACACTTTCATGGACACGCTTCACGGAGGTTTTCTACTCCAAATATTTTGCTGAGGAAGTTCGCACCAGGTTGACCACTGAGTTCATGAGCCTGAGACAGGGAGACATGACGGTTACGGAGTTCATCCGTAAGTTCGAGAGGGGCTGTCATTTTGTGCCCCTGATCGCGAATGATGCCAAAGCCAAGTTGATGCATTTCCTGGTGGGTCTACGGCCGATCTTGCGCCGGGATGTTAGGGTGTCTGACCCTGCTACTTATGAGATTGCTGTCTCCAAGGCCCTAGCCGCAGAGCAGGATCTGCGGGATATCGAGAGGGATCGCCAGGGCAAGCGCCCAGTTCAGGTACCACACCGCCCTCCTCCTCATCAGCATCAGCAGCAGAACAAGAGGCCTTTTCATGGACCGCCTAGAAACAGAGGCCAGCAACAGCAGCAGCAGCGGGGACGCCCAGCCCCGAGGACTTATGAGCACCCAGTCTGCCCCAGGTGCTCACGCCGCCATCCTGGAGCATGTATGTCTGGCTCAGGAAAGTGTTTTAAGTGTGGCAGTCCAGACCACATGTTGCTGCAGTGCCCTCAGAGGAATCTGCCTACCCAAGGCAGAGTTTTTGCTCTCCATGCCGCGGAAACCAACCCGGAGACTATGTTGTTGACAGGTACCTTTAAACTTTAAGTTATTATTTGAATTTCCGTGTTTTGGGAATAAGGATTAAGATTGAACTTAGAACTGTGATAGGATTGCATGCTCTACTCAGTAGTATTTTGGAGATTTAAGTTAGAAGAACTTTGACCATTGCATGTCTATAAGTTTAGTTCTTGTAGCTACTGGATTCAACTTAGAGCTCCGCTCTTTCAGGGAGAATTTTTATATCTGGTTCCGCTACCAAGGCCTTGATAGATTCAGGGGCCACTCACTCGTTTATTTCGGAGGTCTTTGCAAACTTTCTCAAGATCAAGACCATTGGGCTAGACATAGCCTTTTCAGTAGTGTTGCCGTCAGGCGAGGAGATGGCAGCCACCAATGTTATCCGAGATATAGACCTTGAGCTGCACGGTAATCTTGTTTATGCGGATCTGATTGTGCTACCGATGCCGGAATTTGACATTATCCTAGGGATGGACTGGCTATTGAGGAACAGAGTGTTGATAGACTTCCAGCGGAGATTCTTTCTTGTCCGACCGCCTGGAATGGAGCAGTTCTTATTTGAGCCGGACAGGTACTTTCCTTTACCGCGCATTATTCCTTATGTTCAGGCCAGGAAGCTCATGCATAGAGGGTGTCGGGCATTTCTAGCGACCTTTTTATCTGTCCCCGAGGAACCCAGCCAGTCAGCCTCAGATGTTCCGATTGTCAGAGATTTCTTAGACGTTTTTCCCGAAGATGTCTCTGGTATGCCACCCGAGAGAGAGGTGGAGTTTTCCATTGAGCTTATGCCAGGTACGGCTCCGATATCCAAAGCGCCGTACCGACTAGCACCGACAGAGATGGCAGAGCTTAAGAAGCAGATTCAGGAACTTCTCGACAAGGAGTTCATTCGCCCGAGCTTTTCACCATGGGGCGCGCCGGTCTTATTTGTGAAAAAGAAGGATGGCTCGATGAGGCTTTGTATTGACTATCGGGAGTTGAACAGGGTTACAGTGAAGAATAAATACCCACTGCCGAGGATTGAGGATCTGTTTGACCAGTTGCAGGGAGCTTCGATTTTCTCCAAGATAGATCTGCGTTCCGGTTATCACCAGTTGAGGGTGAGAGATGCTGATGTCTCGAAGACAGCTTTCAGGACTCGTTATGGTCACTACGAGTTCCTAGTGATGCCGTTCGGTCTGACGAATGCGCCAGCGATCTTCATGGATCTCATGAATCGCGTATTTCGCAGCCGTATATTGACAGTGAGCGAGGTGAGGAGCACAGCAGACATCTGACCACAGTGTTGCAGACATTGCAGAAGCACAAATTATTCGCAAAGTTCAGTAAATGCGAATTCTGGTTAGAGAAGGTGGCGTTCTTAGGCCACATCGTTTCTAGCAGTGGTATTGAGGTAGACCCAGCAAAAGTTGCAGCAGTCAGAGATTGGGTTGTGCCTCAGAATGCATCGAGATCCGCAGTTTTCTTGGGCTAGCAGGATTACAGAAAGTTCATTCAGGGATTCTCCTCCATTGCCGTTCCACTCACAGCACTGACCAAGAAAAATGTGAAATTTGTTTGGAGCGAGGAGTGTCAGAAGAGCTTCGATACTTTGAAGCAAGCTCTTATCTCAGCACCAGTTTTGGCCATGCCATCAGGGCCCGGCGAGTTTGTCCTTTATACCGATGCTTCGAAGCTCGGTTTAGGTGCAGTTCTGATGCAGCATGGGAGAGTGATAGCGTATGCTTCTCGACAGCCAGAGAAAACTACCCTACCCATGATCTAGAATGGCGGCCGTAGTTTTTGCCTTGAAGATTTGGAGGCACTATCTGTATGGAGAGAAATGCCAGATCTTTACCGACCACAAGAGCCTCAAGTATTTCTTTACGCAGAAGGAGCTGAACATGCGTCAGAGGCGTTGGTTGGAGCTTGTGAAAGACTACGATTGTGACATTAGCTACCACCCGGGTAAAGCTAATGTAGTTGCGGATGCATTGAGCAGAAAAGTCGCAGTGATGGCTCATTTGACGATTCAGAAACCTCTTCAGTTTGAGATACAGAGGTTTGATCTCGAGACTTATCCTCGAGGTAGAGTTCTCGTCTATCTACCTTGACCATTCAGTCTTCCCTTATGGACCGTATTCGCAGTGGTCAGTCAGAGATGAGCAATTGGCACAGTGGAAGAAGAGAGATGAAGCAAGGGCAGTGTCTTGTGTACAGTCAGCGACGGTATTGTGAGATACCGAGACAGGATATGGGTTCCTAGCAGTGATTCTATCCGAGCAGACATCTTATCAGAGGCCCATATGTCCCCGTACTCCATTCACCCTGGGAGTACGAAGATGTACAAAGATCTGCAGCTATTGTATTGGTGGCCTGGTAGAAGAAGGACATCAGACGATTTGTGTCCGAGTGTCTGACCTGTCAGTTAGTGAAGGCCGAGCATCAGAGACCAGCAGGTTTGCTCAAGCCTCTTCCTATTCCTGAGTGGAAGTGGGAGAACATTACCATGGATTTTGTGACCGGATTGCCGAAGTCAGCCAGGGGATCGAATGCTATTTGGGTGATTGTAGATCGTCTTACCAAATCAGCGCACTTCTTGCCTATTAAGACGACATTCACCATGATTCAGTATGCAGAGCTGTATAACCGGGAGATAGTCCGACTTCATGGTGTTCCAGTTTCGATCGTATCCGACAGAGATCCCAGATTCACTTCCTCATTTTGGAAGAGTTTGCATTCGACTTTGGGTACGAAGTTGTTTAGCACAGCTTTCCATCCGCAGACAGATGGGCAGTCGGAGCGAGTTATTCAGATTTTGGAGGATCTTCTTCGCGCTTGCGTCATTGATTTCTCAGGGAGTTGGGAGTCGAACTTGCCATTGGTTGAGTTCACCTATAACAACAGCTTCCAGTCTTCTATTGGTATGGCTCCGTATGAAGCACTGTATGGCCGCAAGTGCAGATCTCCTGTCCATTGGGATGAAGTAGGAGAGAGAGCAGAGTTGGGTCCAGAGATTGTTCAGCAGGCAGCAGATGTAGTAGTCAAGATCCGTGATAGGATGAGGACTGCTCAGAGCCGACAGAAGAGTTATGCCGATCAGCGGAGGAGAGATTTAGAGTTTGCAGTGGGCGATCATGTCTTTGTGAAAGTGGCACCTATGAAGGGTGTCATGAGATTTGGGAAGAAAGGGAAGCTCAGTCCGAGATTCATTGGACCGTTTGAGATCCTCGACAGAGTTGGGACGCTAGCTTATCGTGTGGCTCTTCCGCCGAATCTGGCCGGAGTACACAATGTGTTCCACGTCTCCATGCTGAGGAAGTATATGGCAAATCCTTCGCATGTGCTGAATTTCGAGCCGTTGCAGCTTACTCCGAACTTGTCTTATGAGGAGAGACCGGTGCAGATCCTAGACAGACAGGAGAAGAAGCTTCGGAACAAGCTGGTTAAGCGAGTCAAAGTCAAATGGCTCAACCATTCTGAGGAGGAAGCTACGTGGGAGTCTGAGCCGGAGATGAGAGATCGATACCCCGAGTTATTCGGTGAGTTCTAATTTCGAGGACGAAATTTCTTTTAAGGGAGGAAGGATTGTAGAACCCGTAAATCAGTCTACGTATAAGCCATGCATAATTCTATTTTAAATTAAATTGACTTCATTGCATGATTATTTTAATGCTTTTCTTTGAAATTAATTTTATTATTTCATGCAGTAGTTTGATTTTTCAGTTATTTCAGTGAGGCGGACTGGAGTTGGAGCTTTGAGATAGAATTTAAGATTCGATAAATATTTCCAGACTTTATTTTAGCTAGCAAGTAAGTTAATTTAAGTTAATAAGGAGGTTTGAGGATTTAATTTAAGTTACTTGAGGTGATTAAGAAATAAGCTCATTTAAGTTACTTAATTAAGGGATTAATTCACTAAATTAATTAAAGGATTAGTGAGGCTTTTAAGGGTTATTAATTTACTAGATAATTAACATTTTCCCCCTTCATTTATTTGGGAATTTTCGGCCTTAGCATCTAGACCACCCCTTGCCAACTCATCACCCCTTTTTGACCCATTCTTGGTTGAGTTAGCATAAGGATCTTTTTAATTCTTGGTCCACCTTAATTAAGTAAATATTGAACATTATCCTAGTCTAAAAAGCTCAAGAATTCGGCCATCACCATTCTAGATCCCTCCAAGATTTATTTGATTAGCAACAACAATTCAAAAATTTAAATGAGAGTGGACTTGGTCATGATTTGGCCTTATATCTTGCACCCACTTCCCTCACTCCCCTAACCATCTTTCCCCCTCTCCTTTTTCGAAATCTGAGTGAACTCCTTAAGCTGAAAACCGTGAGAATTCAAGAGGCAAAATAGAGAGAAAATCGAGTAGAAGAAAACAAGAGAAGCAACTCCGTCTCCTCCGTGCCGCGTCGTCGTCGTTTCGTTCGTTTTCTTTCGAAACGAAACCAGGCATGTCTAGATTCTTTCAAACCTCAATCAAGTCCTATTATCAATTATTTTTCAGTACATGATCATGTTTTAATGAGCAAAAACCGAAATTTTAAGCAACTAGAACAAGGAATAATTCTGCACAGATTTTCGGTTCTACCATGCTTCACGTAGTATGTTTTGTTTCGATTTCAGGGATGGCTCGTTCCAGGGGCTCGAAGCTGCATATGAACATGTACTAGGACATGTTAGGGTCATGATAGAACGTTGGTTCCAGCCCCATACAACTAGAATTCGTCAATGACAGCACACATCCATGAGTGTCATATTGAGCTTCAAAAATTCAGTTTTGTTGTCCAAGGGTAAGGATCTGATCATGGCTGCCCTAGGGGCCTATAGCCATGGTTGGATCACTCCCCTATGTCTAAGACGAGACTAAGTCGCCCTTTTGGTGGCTTGGTCCATGGATCATCGGTTTTCAATTTAAAAACAAGAACAGCCCCCTCCTCTCGGCCCCCTTCGGTTTTGACAGCATATGAGTTCGGCTTTGGTTGGGTTGGTATGGATCTTGGTTGGCCTATGGCCCTTAGCCACGGTTCATACCATGCCCCTAGATGTTAGATCGTGCCATGGTCAATCAATGGCCACTGGAACGAGTCGAGACAGCAAGCGAAGCACAACACCACACACGCACGCATGAGGGCCCTCGGTAAGAGCTTTTGGTTGGTTGCTGGAATGGTGAGGATTGTGGCTGGCCTAGGGCCCTTAGCCATGGTTCAAATCATTCCTTGGGATGTTGGTAAGAGTCTCTGGTCGGTGGTTCATGCCCCAATGGCCGGTAGTCTCGTAAACAACACAAGATACGCGATGGTACAGCTGCTGGAAATTTACAGCAAGTTGATGTGTCGGTTCGGAGGCGTCGTCGGTCGTTCTCTCGTCGCTTTTAGCCTATGGCCTTGGACTGGACAGTGCCCCAGATTAGGAAGGTCATGTTTTTGACCGTTCGTGATTCGGATCATTTTTGAGGTCGTACGAGAATTTACGGTGCGATGTGCCAAATTGACTCTCGAAAGAGCGTTTCTTGTTTTGGCCTCCATTTCACCGAGGTTTCGCCCCTCATCATTTTAGGAGCATTAGTTCATAATTTTAAGCGTATTTTAATCATGACTATACATCGGTTCAGTGTCGGTTCGGGTTGGTTCGGAGTCATGATTAAATACGAAGTCATTAGGCGTCATAGTCGCATTTTGAACATAAAGCGAATAGTTGGCCAAGTTTAAGCTATTGCATATTTTTCATGACATATTTAGGTTGCAGCGAGCCTGGGAACGATCCAATCCAGTTGGTAAAATTACAGGATTTTTCAGTTATGCCATTTAATTATATTATGTGCATGAAAATAGAAAATACTTATTTTTGAGATTTATGAGATATTGCTTGTGGTCAATTCACTATTATGGGAGCATTATTTTATACGGTCGCCAGTGACCGATCAGTTCAGTTTGGTACCACCCGGTCGCCAGTGACCGATCAGCTCAGTTCAGTTTGATACTCCCCGGTAGCCAGTTACCGATCAGTTCAGTTCAGTGCAGGGGCCACAGGCGTAGACCATAATCTCAACAGAAAATTTTTATCAGTTATTTCAGTACAGGGCTCCAAGGAGCAAACATTCTTTACTATAACTTTCAGTTCAGTTATGCATGTATTATAATTGCTCAGTACAAGTTATTTTAAGTATGCCTCATGACATGATATTTTATCCATGCAAATTACATTTTCTCGTTACCTATGTTATTTGCATGATGAGTCTTTAGCTCACTAGACTTGATTGTTGTAGGTACTGATGAGGCCAGGGCCGAGGGCGGGGACCAGTGAGCCAGCTTGGGTCGGCAGTAGTGGCACCCAAGGACCTCAGTTTCAGCACATGTCATTTTATGCTCAAACATTTTTACCAGTTGTTGGACATTCTTTGAATTGTTATTTTTGGCAAACTTTATTTTCTTCCGCTGCTATATTTTTTAAACATTGAACTTGATTCATCAGTTGATTTTATGGATGAGGCACTCCATTTATTTTAAAAGCAAAATTTTTAATTTTCCGCAAATTTTCAAAGTAAGAATTTTCGGGCCTTTACAACAGCAACGCTACTCAGTACTTAAATACGACTGAGCCCACTCTCAAAGAGCTCGGTCCTTCCTGATGCTTCCTCTCGAGCACCTGAGGTCGAAACACCTGTATCACCTGTCATGTCCACACACAAAACACACGACAGCCCCCTCTCGGAGGTCAGAAACCCCAGTACGAGACATCATAAAACCACGATATAGACATAGAAATGCAATGATGACATGCATGAATGCAATGCATGAATAGATGCAAGATATCATGATATCAGGAGTCAAATGATCGATATCAACAATCATACATAATATGCTCGAGCTGTTGCACGACTCAGTGGACAGTGTCTAGGTATATGACTTCACACTTGATACCAGCAACTACCTAAGTCGGACCGAATCAAGGTGCCCAAAATCCACAAGACACAATATAATATCATATACGGATCTCAACGAATATCAACGAGTATCAATAACCGAAGGGCTCAAAATGATATGTCCAGTGGTATTGATGTGTCTAAATAAAATAAAATGTGTATAGACAAAAGAAATATTTCATTTTATTTTGCACATCAATTACCAATCGATAATATGTGAGTCAGCATATAATCATATAAATCAACAATTAGCAAATAAATCATATCCAGGATTATCATATGCCTCTGTCAAATATCGTGAAAATAAACTGATCTCTACGTACCTCAATCAATTTACCAGTAATTTAAATTCTCAAGAAATCCTGGAAAAATTCCAACTCAGACAAATTCACCTGAATATTAATTTAAATGATCTCATTATCATATCCCAATCTAATACCCATTTAAATTCAACTAAAACTTCCAACTATTATAATTAACAATTCTAAAGTATCGAACTCGCTAATACTCGATCTCAATAATTCAAAAATCTCCAATTAAATATTCTGAAAATATTTGATAATCGCTACGAGATTTCTGAAATTTGATCGATACCTCGAATCAACTCAAAATTTGTTCCTACATCCAAAAGTAAAAAAATATCAATATTAATACAATATTTGGACTGAAATCAAATGTAATCGAAGCAATGAATTTCCTCGCCCGGACAGCTTGCTATTGGAACTATAGGGGCTGGAAATCAAGCTCGGCATGTTCAAATTCAAGACGAAAACTGAGCTAGGCGGTGATTGGCGGCAAACAAGGCGGCACTTGGCCGAAATTATGCAGAAAGTCGCCGGACTTGGAAAGTGGCCGGAACTTTGTGAAATCGTGATTCCTGCAGCTAGGCCGAACCTTAAAGGAACAAAACCTAAAGTTTCCCCACGTTTTCCAGTGAAGAGGGCGATCGGTATTCGACGGGTTTTCCGGGACTCGCGATTTACCTAGCAAAAGTGGTATCAATGGAAATTTGACATCGAGGGATTTTCGAATATGTATTTACTTTAATTTTTCGATGATCGGTGGTGGAGATACGACTGCAAGAAGGAGGCGGGTGGTTTGCTAAATTTGCATATGGGATTGGGTAAATTGCTGATAAATCCTTGAAACCCAACTAAATTATTCTAATTCCCTACACCTCAAAACCTTTGCCCAAACTCCCTAAAAGTTTAAAAATGACAAAAATACCCTTATATGTGTGAATTTTAATGATTGATTTTATGGGACCAGAAATGGTATCAGAGCCTAGATACATTTTTTTTAAAGATACGAGTTTATTATCACGATATAATTAACTGTTTGAGGTGGAAAATTTTCTCAATTAACATGAATCCGAACCCAGATTCGAGAAAATTTCTTTGCAGGAATTATTCCAAAATTTGGAATATTTACAACAGGAAGATCTAACCAATGTTAGATATCAAGATCGAAGAAGAACTTATCAAAGTTCTGAGGTAAACCTATGATTCAAAATAATAGGTTTTTAGAAATTTTACCAGATTCCTATAAGATCTCAGGAGATCTAAGAGAGAATCAAAAGATGGTACAAAATTATGGCAATATGCTATATTATGTACCACAAATGTGGAGAAAATCCTTTAAAACCAGGAAGAGATTCTTGTAATGTTAATGGATATTCGAACAAGAATTCAAATCCTAAAACAACAACCAAGTTCTAGTAAAAGAACTTCAGAAGGAAGGTTACCACCATCTTTTGGTACAGAACCCTTATTACATCAAAGAGGGAAGGCCAAAGTGATGCCAAAACCTTTAACTGAAGAAGAAAAGATGATCAATCCAATTAAATCTGTCTCAGAAAATAAATTAATCCGATGACAACTTTAGAAAGGATTGGTGTCGAGGATCTACAAGAGCTTGAATAATATTTGCAAATCTCAAAGTGTAGATCTAAAGATGAACACGACTGGGGGTGGACAACCTACCATAACCTGGTCATCTTCACAAGAACCACCAAAGGAAAGTGTAGGATCTAAGAATATAAATATGAGAGAATCCCAACCCGATTTCCATACTGGTGGAGAATCACATCCTGCGAGAACAAGGACAAGGAGAAGTCAAATTCTCTTGCACCAAACACCTTACGGAAAAACTGTTTTAGTACCTATACATCCTTATGGGGTTATGCTTAACCTTGATGTATTAATTTTTAAAAACAGAGAAGAGCTCATAGACGACTGGATGTCTGCCATGAGAATCGCAGCAGGAACACTCGATCTCAACAGGGAAGAATTCATTAAATTTGTAGAAATGAGTCTAATGGGATCAGTTAAAATTTCTTGGGATATGACATCTATGGAAACTAAAGAGTCAGTTCTAGTTGAGAATCTCTTAGTGAGATTGCTGGAAAGATGGCTACCATATTTGAAGCACAATTTATAGGGGTAGACTATTTTAATAGTCAAGATACAGAGAAGAGGAAGAAATATACTCAAGCTCTGTATAGTATCGAATTACATGATATATGTTTAGTGGATGAATACATTAAGTTATTCAATAAATATAGATGGAATTCAGGGGTCGAAGAAAATATAGCAATGCAACTTTTCTTCGCCAAGATGCCAAGTCCCTGGAGAGAAATGCTAATAAGGGAGTATATCCCGGGCAATCCAGATACGTTGGCAAGAAGAGCCTCTTTCCTTAAAGGAAAATTTGCAGAATGGTGTCATATGACAGTATTACAAAAAAATTACTAACGTTTAAGGGGTATCAATAAAAGAACTCCTTTATGTTGTAAAGAAAATGATCTTCCAACAATCATTGGAAGTAAACCACAAAGGTAAAAAATGAAGATTTTCAGATCTCATCCTTATGCCAGAAATGGAAGAAGTTCTTGGAGACCAAGAACAGTATGGTCTAAACAAAAGGTCAGATCTTACAAATCTGGGCAAAGAAGTGGACCATCAAGAAGTAGGATCTTCTCAGGCATCAAGTACATTTCGAAGCACATGAAGAACACTTACCAAGAAAACTTTCAGAAGAGCTCATACAAGAGCTAATGAAAGTTTTAAAGATTGCAATTGCTGGACATGTGGAGCGAGAGGTCACATTTCGACCAGCTGTCCAGAAAATGAAAAAAGATCAAGATAGAAGTAGCACGAACCATGTCTTGGATTCACATCGGAGCAATCCAGATCATGATAAAAGCTACATTCAAAGAAAGAATAGATTCACCCATTGATATTGTAATATGCGATAAACGAATGGGGAACCTTCAAGATTAAGTAATGGGAACAATCTCAGGAAATCTCTGTGCAGGAAAGATTGTATAAGTAATTTATCCAAGAATTGCCTAAAACCTGGCATATCGAGATTTCAGCCGAGCTTTGACGTTACATAAAATTTAAAGAAAAAAAGGCTGATGAAGGAAGGTAATAAACCATATTCTATACCTATCAAATTTTATACGCCTCTATCTAATACACATAATTCAGAATTGTTTATTAGAAATGAGTTTATTGAAATCCCTAAGATATTCAGAAAAGTTGCTCAGGTAATTTATCCGGAAAGAGTGAGTTTTCTATAATACAGGAAACAGATATCCAAATACAAGACAAACCGATTCTTCAAAGGAATCAAAGTCTTAGATGGAGTCAAGAAGACTATCTTTTCAGGGAGATAGAATTACAAGTTATAGATGGGGAAAATCACATGTCCAAGAAATCCAACATGAGCCACAAAGCATTTCAACAATAGGAAAGCTTAGGTGTCCCGAAGGATGGAAAAGAAGTTGAATAGTGTAGTTGATATTTGAAAAACAGGAATCAATTTCCTTGTAATACCATATACTATTTAGAACAACCTATTATAGGAACTTATCAAGGAATGATCCATATCGGAGAATTAGAAGTTCATATCAAAGGAATTCCAAGAAAAGAACAGATAAATTGGTTCTTGGATTAGAGTTTCTCGAGGAACATAAACCTTGGAAACGACTAGAAAATGAAATGGAGTTTATGGCCAAGACAGAATGTGGAAATTCAATGACCACAAGCCCATTCTCTATATATATTCCAGTAAGCGATGTTATACGAACAATATAAAGCAGAATATTTGCTGCTATATTGATTCAGGTGCGGGAATCTGTAGAGCAAAAAAAGTGTTTTTCCAAATAATTTGGAAGAAGAATTACCCAAAATTGCTTGGAGAGATTTCTCCAGAAGAATCTTAATCTTGTGTAAATGGATTAAGATGACCAAAATCATAATCGGAGGTGCTGGACAAACGCCTTGGTACAAGGTAAAAACACCACCGATTTATATTCATGATACAGGAGCTGACATTCTGCTAGGAAATAATTTCCTACAAATTTTTAAGTCCTATACTCAAGAAAATGAGACTAAAAGATTGGCGTTCGCAACTCCCTGTGATCATAAAATCATAGTCCATCGATTACGAGATGAATTTTACAGAAATTGCCAATTCAATTTCGCAGCAAGCGTGGTGATGAAGGAAAACTTCTACACCCAAAAATGAAAGATTCAAGACGATTGGAGAAACGATGCTCCAACTAAGAGCTGTTAAACAGCTCCAACCAGAAGAGATAGAATGCCTTAAAATAGCTCTACAAAAGAATGATGTAGAGTTTGAATCTAAGGTATCAGAAGATGTCAAGAAAAGGATAAAAGAAAATTATAATGAGGATCCCTTGGCACGGTGAGATAAAAATTAACTCAAAGCTTGCCTTAAAATTAAGGAAGGCAAATAGTAAGAATTTGTCCGTTGTAAGTCTATCCCCATGAACATAATTGATCAAAGGGATATGCATATTATAATCAAGGAACATTTGGACCTTGGTTGATCAAAGTAAGAATTTCAACATACAGCAGCCCAAGATTTCTAGTAAGAAATCATGGTGAAATAAAAATGAATAAACCCAGATTAGTTATTAATTATCAAGAAATAATAAGATTCTGAAATTTGATGGGTATTTCATACCTAGTAGAGAACATCTGATTAGTTGCATTCGCAACGCGAAGATATTTTCTAAATTGATTTCAAGTTCGGGTTCTATCAGATTCGGATGGAGGATAAAAGCAAGAAATTTACAGCTTTCTCTACACCACAAGGACATTATATCTGGAAGTATTACCAATAGGATTGGCTAATTCACCTCAGATATTCCAAAGAAAAATGGATCTTTTTAAAATTATTTTAAATTTATGTTTGTCTATATTGATGATATTTTAATGGCATCTAAAAATATGGAAGAGCATATTAAACATTTAGAGATTTTTTCTAATGTTTGTAAAAAAAAAGACTGGTTCTTTCAAAAAAAAAAAGCAACCATTGCTATAAGAAAGATTAAATTCCTCGGAATTGAAATCGATGAGTCTAGAATAATTTTGCAAGAAAATATAGTAGAAAATGTGCAAAATTTTCCAAACAAGCTAAAAGAAAAGAAACAACTTCAGAGTTTTCTAGGAGTTGTTAATTTTGCTGGGATGTTCAATAAAAACCTAGCAAAACACAGGAAAGTGTTTAGTCCATTATTGAAAAAAGATTCGAAATTTATATGAACAAAAGAACACACAGAAGGACTTGTCCGTTTAAAGGAGATATGTAAAAATCTTTCGAAAATGGCTATTCCTCAAGATGAAGATGATCTGGTATTGTATGCAGATGCCAGTGATCATTGGTGGGCAGCAATTTTAACAAAGCTCACACCAGAAGGAGAACAGCCATGCAGATATTGCAGTGGACTTTTATCAGATGCAGAAGCCATAAGATGGCACATCAACGAAAAGGAATTTTATGCAGTAAGAAGGGCTTTTGAAAAATGACCATTATTTTACTTGCATAGAAATTCATTTTGAAAGTTGATAATACACAGGTAAAAGCTTTCTTAAGGAATAGAATAGAGTCTAAACCTGATAAAGCTAGATTATTAAGGTGGAAAGCATTATGTCAAAATTATATTTTTGATATTGTGATAATTAAATCTTATAAAAATATTTTGCAGATTTTTTAACAAGAGATGGACAGCGGTGATATCGATGTCATCATGAAAATGCAGAGGCATTTGAGGGAACACCTTGAAATGCTTCAAACCGAGTTCAACAAGTTGGTCTTATACGCAGAAGTTGCGGGGAGACTCCAACAAGCAGATAACCGAGTTGTCTCTGATCGAATTACAAGATGTTTACAGGCATATACTCAGTTATGGTCTGTAACACAAAGGCTATCCTCCAAGGCATTGAGAAACCACTGATTTCCCAAATGGAGAGTTTTCGAGTACAAGACTCTATATCTCGAGCAGGGGATTCAAGTACCCCTAGCACAGTGTTAAGCCTGGATCATCTTCTGATGAGTCGACCAAAACAAAAATTGAAACTCCAGATTCCGATCTCGAGTCTTCAAGTCAACCCTTCACCTCGGGGATTGAAGAGGGAGAGATCAACCTTAAATCTAATACCGACAAGGGCAAATCTAAGGTTGGTACTAATGAAGCTGCAATTTTTTCATTTCAGGTTTACCAACAAACTTGGAAGAAATTAATCACAAGAATTGGCATCAACCCATCCAATGTTCGAGCTGATGTAGCTGGAAAATATCATAGGGTATGGATGAACCATGCATATCCTAAGGATGTCAAAGCATGGTATGAATTTGGGGCTCTTGTCTCAGTTTATAATACTTCACCCAGCTTCCCGGAGATTTCAGCATTACCAAAATGGATTCAGGAAGCGGTTCATGAAACTTGGACAAACAATGATTATTTGTCCAGAGGAGATATTTTGGAGTTGTATTATTTCAGTGCAGCACCAGAACCAGCAGGGAAAGGCTCACACGAAGCTTTTCATTTCATAAAGCTAAGGAGGTCAGATATGAATGTCCAGAAATTCATCAAGGATCCTCCTAAAACGAAACACCCCTGGTTTCTTCACTTAATGAAGAAGACATCTATACCAGAAGAGCATGGGGAGTTTGGGTCTGTCTAACAGAGATGGACAAAGTCAAGTATCCATTAAAATTTTATAAAAATTCTGTAATAAATTTCCGGTTAATACAACGACAGAAAAAAACAACAAGCTTTGCAGAAGAAATATTTGAAAAGAAAAGAAATCTTCTGTGGAACAGTAAGATACCGGCAAGCAAAGAGACTCGCCGGAAAATCTGCAAAATGGCACATGTGTGAAGATGGTCGGAGAACATCTGCCCAGAATGTCAAAACCAGAAAAAAACCAGAGTTTGGTAAAGGGTTCAAGCCGAGATCTGATCGGAAACACTTTACCGATACCAGTACAAGTGGGTGGACATTTGACAATCCCACTAACAAAAGAAAGGACCACCATGTAAGTGGAATACAAGGACCACCATAATCGGGTGGAAAAAAAATAAAAAAAAAAAAAAAAAAGAAAAAAGACAAAAGAAGAACATTGAATTCCTATCTTTAAAGAATAAAAGATATCCATAAACAAACAACGAGAAATTGGACCAATTACACCTATAAATAAGAGTAAATGGGAACCAGTAAACTAAGCTACAACGAAACCTAAGAAAATGTATTTTACATATTTAAAGGTTTCAAAAAGACGAATCAAGAAATTCAGAGATAAGCTGGAACCTCTTAGATATATACATAATATCTAAAAGAATCAGGAAGAGAGATTTCAGCCGATAATCCAGACGCATATCCAATGGGTACGCCATGAGATAAAAGCCAAAGAGCAGGTCATTACTAGATTAACAATCTAGAAGAAGACAAGAAGAAGGGACCAAACCACTCAACCATTGCAGAAATTGGTCCACAATCAGGCTGTAAAGGCTCATCAAGAATTGAAGTTCGAGTTTCAAGTCCGGAAGAGTCTTCTATAAATAGGCAAGAAGAATGAAGTTGAGATCATTGAACATTTCCTCAATTTCTTTCACAAATAAATTGTAATATTTTTCTTTCTAGTTTATGTGTTTTGTAAGTTCAGCTACTATCAGTAGCTAAACAAGTTTTTCCTCCACTACAGGAGGTTATTATGTAATAATATTTCGTATGTTTGAATAATGAACCAGGCTTTTGCCCTTCATGTATTATATTCAAATTGAGCTTTTTATTACACCCTGAGGTAGGAAACAAAACATGGTTGTGGTGAGTGCTGCTGAAAGAATCCGTGTCAGAAACCATCAGTTGCGATTGTGTGGTTGGACTGTGAGGAGCATTCTGTAAAAGTCGGTGGATATAACCCGGTGGCATTTTGGTCGAAGAGGTAAATTGTTCAATTTATTTTACGGAAGCATGATGGGCCATTTATATATAAAAAAATGATCATTTGAACATGGTATATAGGCTGAAAACCTTGCGTAGCTGTATGTCTTGGGGCTAGATGCCTTTAAGATCAGGCTCGATATGTATAACAATGCCACTTACCAAAATATGAAAGATAAGGGTAATTTGGAAAATTTTAGAAAAATGGGGAGTTACAACAAAGAAATAAAGGGATGGTGAGTAAGGAAAAAGTTGAGAAGGGAAGTAGGGAGTTATTGAAAGTTTGTCCGATGGAATTTACAATTTTGAAGAGAGAAACAGTGAAGATGATGATATGTATGTTACATATATATAATATTACATATGATATTATATGTAATATAAAATATTAATATTACGTGTGTTTTATCTTTTTTTCTTTGGGTTAGAAACTTTATCCGATCTATTTATTTCATCTCTCATGTGTTATAATATTTAAAATACACAAGATAATTATTCGGCTTAATTATTTTAAATGTCTCAATTTAAAATAATTAATTTTAATTATTGCCAAATAACATATAATTAGCACGGGTCCTTACATGCGGGAAGGAGAAGGGGCTGTCGTGCGACTTTTGGAGAAGGGGCTGCGGAGGGTTTGTATGGAGGCTCGGCACCAAGGTCGCCCTCTCTTTGGGTTGGTTAAGCTGATCTATAAAGTGGATTGAGGTCTAGTTTGTGAAAGATAACAAAATGGAGTTTGATTTAGGGTTTGTGATAGAAATTGTAAATTGTACTACTTTTTTTTGGAGGGATATTTGTTTTTTAATTTTGATCAATTATTTATTTAAGAAAATAATTTTATCAAGTGTATTTTTTTAAAAAATAAATAATTCAAGTGTATTTTTTTAAAAAATAAATAATTGACCAAACTTATTTTAATAATTTCCCTCTTTTGGGAATTCTTTTTTTGGAGTATGGAGGTTCATATGTACATTAACTCTTCAAATGTGATCAGTTACAAAATTTCACATTGAAATGTGATTCAATTTTTTCATGGAAACTGATCAAAATATAAATATCTAACTTTACATCTAACATATATATAAATTTCTTAATATTTATGAAAAGCTGAGGTCTAATGTCACCAAAAACAAATTGCTTATATTTCAATTTGAGTTATATAGAATGAATTGAGCTATAATTATTAATTATATAATATTACATCTATTTTTATTTGTGATATGAAAT
This sequence comes from Primulina tabacum, assembly GCF_025594145.1. Lineage (NCBI taxonomy): Eukaryota > Viridiplantae > Streptophyta > Magnoliopsida > Lamiales > Gesneriaceae > Primulina > Primulina tabacum. Next base: position 20,858 of record NW_027460124.1, read on the forward strand.
GTGAATTAATGTTGATTTTGTCATGTTTCGTTTTTGGTTTCGAGGCTTTTTGAATCTTATTATTTGCTTTATCACGTTTTGCTATTTTGTATTCGTATTATTTGTTAATGAAAAGATACATAATTAATGCTGTGAATCTCCTTGGTGTTGATGATTTCTTTTCTAGGACAAGTAATGATAATAGAGTAAGTCTCTTAAATGAGGTGGATCGACTCGGTCTATATTTGAAGTGATAAACAATGCTTTTGACTTATAAAATAATACTTTCTATTGGTCTATTTGAATTAGAAATTTGTATCACAAAATTGATTCTTGGGACAATATTATAAAAGTTTCGTGATGATTAATATGATAATTTCCAATACGAATATATTACTATTAATTAACTTATACCGGTGATTTCAATATGTGAGTTGATTTCTTATTCATTTTGTACATGTCCATTCGATGCATGGCATTGGCCTCTCGATTATTATGTTGTCCGGGTTAATTACACTAGGCCCTGTGAAAAGTTTAAATAACATAAAATCCTTAAACATATATTAAATGGATAAATATTTAATAGCTGTGTATTCTCAAACAGATTTATCACATTTATGAGGAGTTTTATTTATGTCTGATTTTTAAAAACTTAAACTTTGTAACGGAATTATTTTTACGCATGTCAATTTTTCACTACATCCATATGCCTTCGTTGCAATGTGAGTTCCTCCTTTATTAAGTGAAGATAATTATATCTACCAAATGCAGATGTTAGTTTATATTATGTCGGAAGTGTTTCTTTCCAAATTCTAATATCATTAGATCATATGTGTCTATTTTTATGGAACCTGACATATATGTTGATTGTAGAACCCACAATCCAGTGCACGTAAACCCATGCATTATTTAATTTTTTAAGTTATTTATTTAATTTTAAAATGATTTAAGTGGTGCATATTTTATGACTTATTTGATGTTAAAGGTTTAAATGTTTATTTAATTTTAAAATGATTTAAGTGCTAGCACTTTAAATCGTTTCCTGGAAGTTTTATGTTTCAGACGAATTTTCGATGCGTGATCGGGAAAAGAGATCGGAGACGATTTATGTGATTTATGAAAATGTGGTATTTTATGTCAAAGCAAGAAAATTAGTGTAACGTCCGAAAAACCAACCTACGAAAACCACATGCATGCAAAATTATTTTAATTGCTTAATTGTTTTTATTTAATTGCTTAATTGTTTTAATTAATTGATTTTAAAAGATAGTATGATATTTTATATGATTAAATGCATGATTGCATAATAAATGATAATATGACATGATTTCATGAAATTAAAGATTTTACCCGAATATTCGATAATAGGCAGGGGAAAGGAGACCGGATACGACCTAGACAAGAATATTTATTTTTCATTAAATAATGGTCAGAATTCCTAATATGATTAAAAATGATTTAATTTTCCTAAAAATATTGGAGTTCGAATTATTTTACGAATAGAGCTCGATTTTTCCCGGGAAGCCGGTTTTGGGCAAACAAAGAGTTTTAAAAGATCAAAAATATTATTTATGGAAACTAAATTTATAAAATTTTATTTATTTATTAATTTAGTGTTATTGGGCCCAATTTTAGTTAATTCAAGTAGGCCCAATTACCCTTAAGTTGCAAGCCCAAAACCAAAGCCCATTTAACTTGTTAATTATTTATAAATATGCTACCTAGGTTTGAAAACCCCATAATTTCTTGACCTAAACCAGCCGAAAACACACACACAACATAATTTTCGAAATTAAGGAGGAAAAGAAAAGCTTGTGTTCTTCGTCGTCCTGTAGTCCAACGTCGCACCCTCGCCGAAGATCGTATATTCGAGCGTTATAAATGCAAAGTAACGTTTTCTAAACCCTTTCAAACACATAAAAATCATAATATGTGTGTTTTAATTAATTGTGCATGAAAAATATTGGGGTTCGATTATTTACGGTACGTACGTTACGTATTTTCAAAGTTTTAACGATTTCGCGCTTGTTTTGAAAACGATTTTGAATCCAACGAATAAGCTGCCAATTTATGATAAAATATGAATGAATTAGGGGAAAAACATGATAAATTAATAAAGAGAATAAGCTGGAAACTGTAGGAAATTGGAGAAGAAGGACCGTGAGTCTTATTGTGTGTGCAATATTCAAGTGGCTCGATCACTTTGCATGGGCACTTGGGGCTCGACCAGTTGTGGAGGCTGGGTCCTAGGGGACATGGTTAGGTCCTACGTAGAGTCCTAGGAGGGCTAGGGCTCGTGGTTCAAGCTGGGGAAGAGTCCACAAAAGCTAGGACTCTCCCCAAGCCTTCTCGCGTTCAGCTGGTGTAAAGGGGGCTGGGCTCGGTTTGGGGCTGGGCTAGGTGGTCCATCAGGGTAGGATGATGGGCAGGGGTTGGGAGGGATGGAGTGGTGGGATCGATGTTGGTTGAACAAAATGTGAGGAAGCGCAAGCAGCAAAAACGCGCGCAGCTTGTGTCTTCTGATTTATGTGCTTCGCTGCTTGGGTCCAGGGCTTGGGCTGGTCTGGGTTGGGTCTAGACGTGGTCCAAGGATGGTTAGGGTGTGCTGGGCTCGGTGATGGCTCGGCTGGAAGAGCCCAGGCTAGCTGGGAGTCTCGAGAGAACTAGCAGCTTGTGCGCAGGTTCTGGGGGCAAAGTTCAGTAGGTTTTTGAGCGGGCCAGGGCTGGTTCTTCGGGCTGGGCTTGGTTAAGAGGGTGCATAGGTGGGTTGGCTAAGGTTTGGCTTGAAGTGGCTCGGGCGTGGCTCGATTAAATTGGGAGATGGCTTGGTGGTTTCGATTAGGTGTCAATATTTCGAATTTTAGAACAAAAAATAGAACCATGGATCCACTGGTGCTGTTCATGGATTCTAAGGGTAGAATAAATCTTTAAAATGTTATCTTTAAAATTTGGGATAAAAATAATGAGTTTTGGAATTTTTCGGGATTTAATCGCCGCACGAAATATTAATTAAAGAATTAATTGAAACACCTTGTTTTATGCGGAATAAAATTATGCAAAATTATATTTAAACTTAAATAATTATTAAAAGTCTAAGTTTTTAATTTGGAAATTTTATATTAAGTTTTGGTTTAATTTGGGATTAAAACGCAATAATATCTTATTTAAAGATTTATTTAAAAGTCATCGATTTAAGCCAAATAAAAATATGAAAAAATTCATGTAGTGTTAAATAATTATTTAAAATAATCTCATGTCATTAAAAGTGAGAAAAAGTTAAAATCAGAAATTTTTACGTCCAGGGGCAAAACAATCTTTTTACACTTAGGAAAATACGAAAACGCTTGGAAGCGTCCCGAAGGATCATAACGCATGTTAAATGATATTATATGATTTAAAATGATGATTTTGATGATAATGTATTTTTACGATTTATGGTAAAGCTGTGCAATTTTTACTGTCGAAATTGCTATTTTTGGAAATTTATGCTATTTTTATTTTAAAAGAAAAGAAAAAATATTTTGAGGGATGTGAATTGACTATGACGAAAGATATGATTTATGTTATATGATATTGTGGGGATAACGTGAGGAGAAAAGGCTCTAGAGGGAACCCATTTACGGGAAAAGGCCCCCGAGGGAACCTATTTATGGGAAAAGGCCCCAGAAGGAACCTAACTATGGGAAAAGGCCCCCGAGAGAACCCCAACGATCGTATTTTCACGGTGGAGCCTAGTGCACACCCCCATGAGCTATGTGGAGCTAAGACTGCAGTTGACCAAAGGATAAAAACTAGTCACTTTCAAGGACCAAACTTCACCCAAAATGATATATGATTGAAAGTTTATGATAAAAATGATTTTTATGATATATGATTTATGGTGATGATAAAAACTATTTTTAAACTATTTTTAAAATGATTTATTTATGCTCAAATGATTTTTAATGGTTCATTTATGATTAAAAGATTATTTTAAATAAAAGTATGATTTTTAATGCATGTGATTGTATATATTATTTGCTATCCATGTTTAGAACGTGCTGAGTCTTTAGATTCACTAGGTTTGTATGATGCTAGATTTGATGATTTTTGGAGGCAGTGACGATTGAGTCGATCGAGTGCAGCAGTACACACCCGAGGGCCGTTATGTTTCCGCACTAACTTAATAGATTTATGATTTAAAGATTTATGCTAATGGTTTATTTAGAGATATTTTATGCTTTAATTTATGGTTAGTGATCTTTTCAAAGGTCGATTTAGGAATTTTGGTTAGTCGATGGTTTATGATTTATTTTATGCACTTGACATTTCTTATGTTAAATTATTATGATGGTTGATTATGTTAAGTTATTTTATTTAGTTTAGTATTTAAAATCAATGATTTATGATTAGAAAAAAAAATCGAGGTCGTTTCAATTAGCATTTTTAATGAGTTATGATATTTTATGCATTTTATAGCCTAATTTATTGTATTAGGTAATTTTAAGATTGTAAACTTTTCAAAAGTTAATTTGAGATAGTTGGGGGATTTTAACTTAAACATTTTTTTTGTTGAATTACTGTATTATTTAGTATTTTAATTAATGGGTTAAAATTTTTATTAAACCTTTTAATTACCATAATTAACTAATCAACCCCCTAATCTACCCCAAACAACGGCCTAATCCCTTTCCACCCTTATCAATACGTTCCATTTTCTTTTTCTAAATCAAATCTAGGTTTTTTGTCTCCCCTCCCCTCCTACTCTCAGCAGCCGCCCCTTTCCCCTAGCTTTTCTCGGTGGTTTCACTCAGTTTAAAGCAAAGAAAAATCGTGCAGTAAGTCGCATCCGATCGGTTCCCGCATCTCCCCGCTTTGGTGTTCGATATTTTAACGCGTTTCCTATCAAAGGCATGTATATTCTTTCATTTTATGCATCGATTTCGTCATAATAAATATTTTAATGTATGTTATGCGTGAAATTTTGTGTATTATGAGCAAAGTTTGAGTCAATAAGTTTTGAATCGAGTTTGAACACTTTTTAGATCTCAGAAATTTATTTTTACTGTATTTTCGAGTACTGAGAATTTTCGGTTGTTTTTCTGGAGAATCTTTCAACATAAAACGTAGTACTTTTCGATACCTTCGATTTCATATATAATTCGAATTTTTCGAAAAGAAACGAGTGAGTTATGGTTATTTTCGTGTGACTGCTCAAACTGCGATCTTATGAAAATGATGTTCATCATGTTTTGAAGTTTTTGAGTTGCAGGCTTTGTTGGTCATCGCCAGACCAGTACTACTACGTTTAGACATGATGTGGGATGTGTTTAGGCACCATTTGATGTTTTGTTTTGAGTTGGGAATGGCTTGGGAGGTAATAGAAGTCTTAGGAAGAAAATGGTGTCGAATTTCGGGTTGTGTCGTTTTGTTGTTGCTTGTCGACGTTGGGGTCGTTTGGATTGTTGGTACGGGTTGGAGTCAATACCATAACGTCCTAGGATGGGTCTCGAGGTATCGATTTTTAGTCCATTCGATTTAGTTGGGAGAAATAAGCACCGTGTAAGGAATTCCCGCATGTTTGATTTTCCAGTGTCTTGCCGAACCCGTACAAGGACCCTGGCACGGGGTCCGTGCCTTTGTTTTCCATCGTAGTGTAAACTTACAGTGGCTAGATGGACCCTGACACGGGGTTCGTGCCCTTACTTCTCTTCGGGTAATTTTTACAGAGTCTACACGGATCCGAAGACGGACCCGGGCACGGGGTCCGTGTACTTCATTTTGGGAATAAGTTATACTTCACCTCAAGATTTGATTCGGGGTTCAAGGTCATGGTTTAGTATGATGAACAAAATCACGGTCAAGTCCCGCGGGGTCTAGAAAGTCATAAGTTATTTAATTATTTCAATGTTGGGTACGATTAGCACATTTAAGATATGGGATTTTAAGTTACTTGATTTATGTGTAAGTATGTTGCAACAGTAGCCCAAGCGAGATCCAACGAAGCTCTCAACGCCATGTAAGTATGTTCGACGTGGAAAGAAAATATTTTATGTTTTTGAGATATGCTAAATGTCTTGTGACCAATTATGTTACGGGTTTGGAAGTCGGAGAACGTGTCCGGGGACCTCTCCACCCTGGTAAAGCATGACCGAGTTTAGACCGGGATTATAAAGCGTTTGTTAAAGCATG
>NW_027460125.1:0-26968 GCF_025594145.1 Primulina tabacum
CATCAAAAGATTATAAATCTATAAAATAAATAAATCACATTCAAACAAATATTTTGTGAAAACATTTGTTCACTTCATCTACAAGTAAATAAAAACCAAATAACTTTGACTTTGTCTATGGAGAAGTAGTGAGTATTGCTAATGAATAATTTTTATAAAAATTTATTTATCATAATTTTAAAAATTTACATTCAAAGATATATCTTTTAATGTTACAAAAACTATAACTGATTTATCAATATATCTCTTATAAAAATAATCATTCGTTAATTGAAAGAATCTCTCATAAAATAATTGTTATAGTTTCTAGCCTTTAAAAAGAGAAAAATATAGTTAAAATTAATACAAATATATTATTCAATCTATATCGTTAAATTTTCATAATAAACCAAGGCTTTGAACAATATTAGTTGACTTTCTTTTTGATAAAGAAATATAGATAAAATAAATATAAATGAAATATTTATTAGATTATTTATATTTATATCTGATAATTCTTGTATCATTTTGTAAATGTAATTAAATATCGAACATTCTTCATGACACCAACCTTGTTAAAACAAAAACAAAATTAGTTTAATTATTTGGCTTCATTAGTTTAATTCTTCATTTTAAAATAAATCTTAATGAACTGTGGAAAAAATATTTTCACTTTATTTACAAGAAAATAAAACAAAAGAATTTTGTTATTTTAATCTTCTGCAAATTAAATTTTTTGTGAAAAATCTACAAATTAAGTTTTTTGTGAAAAAATTCTTTTTCACTTCATCTGTAAGCAAATAAAACCAATATATTTTGGTATCTCAATCTTTTCAAATTAATTTTTTGTGAAAAAAGTTTGTTCAATTCATCTACAAGAAAATAAAATCAAAGAATTTTAAAGTTTCAGTTTTTTTGGCAACTTAATCATTATCTAACATAAATATAGTTTGACAATTTTATCCTTATCATAATAACTGATTTGACAAAAACATCCTCACTAAATTTTTCCTGTACGTACAAACTAAGGACAAAGTTGACAATACACATAGAAAAACTTTGACCTTGATTCACACTTTTATAATATGTATAGAAGAAATAAAACAAAAGAATTTTGTTATTTTAATTTTCTGCAAATTAACTTTTTTGTGAAAAATCTACAAATTAAGTTTTTTGTGAAAAAATTCTTTTTCACTTCATCTGTAAGCAAATAAAACCAATATATTTTGGTATCTCAATCTTTTCAAATTAATATTTTTTGTGAAAAAAGTTTGTTCAATTCATCTGCAAGAAAATAAAAATCAAAGAATTTTAAAGTTTCAGTTTTTTTGGCAACTTAATCATTATCTAACATAAATGTAGTTTGACAATTTTATCCTTATCATAATAACTGATTTGACAAAAACATCCTCACTAAATTTTTCCTGTACATACAAACTAAGGACAAAGTTGACAATACACAATAGAAAAACTTTGACCTTGATTCACACTTTTATAATATGTATAGAAGAAAATAAAACAAAAGAATTTTGTTATTTTAATCTTCTGCAAATTAACTTTTTTGTGAAAAAATCTACAAATTAAGTTTTTTGTGAAAAAATTCTTTTTCACTTCATCTGTAAGCAAATAAAACCAATATATTTTGGTATCTCAATTTTCAAATTAATATTTTTTGTGAAAAAGTTTGTTCAATTCATCTGCAAGAAAATAAAAATCAAAGAATTTAAAGTTTCGGTTTTTTTTGGCAACTTAATCATTATCTAACATAAATGTAGTTTGACAATTTTATCCTTATCATAATAACTGATTTGACAAAAACATCCTCACTAAATTTTTCCTGTACGTACAAACTAAGGACAAAGTTGACAATACACAATAGAAAAACTTTGACATTGATTCACACTTTTATAATATGTATAGAAGAAAATAAAACAAAAGAATTTTGTTATTTTAATCTTCTGCAAATTAACTTTTTGTGAAAAAATCTACAAATTAAGTTTTTTGTGAAAAAATTCTTTTTCACTTCATCTGTAAGCAAAAAACCAATATATTTTGGTATCTCAATCTTTTCAAATTAATATTTTTTGTGAAAAAAGTTTGTTCAATTCATCTACAAGAAAATAAAAATCAAAGAATTTTAAAGTTTCAGTTTTTTTGGCAACTTAATCATTATCTAACATAAATGTAGTTTGACAATTTTATCCTTATCATAATAACTGATTTGACAAAAACATCCTCACTAAATTTTTCCTGTACGTACAAACTAAGGACAAAGTTGACAATACAATAAAAACTTTGACCTTGATTCACACTTTTATAATATGTATAGAAGAAAATAAAACAAAGAATTTTGTTATTTTAATTTCTGCAAATTAACTTTTTTGTGAAAAAATCTACAAATTAAGTTTTTTGTGAAAAAATTCTTTTTCACTTCATCTGTAAGCAAATAAAACCAATATTTTGGTATCTCAATCTTTTCAAATTAATATTTTTTGTGAAAAAAGTTTGTTCAATTCATCTGCAAGAAAATAAAAATCAAAGAATTTTAAAGTTTCAGTTTTTTTAGGCAACTTAATCATTATCTAACATAAATCTAGTTTGACAATTTTATCCTTATCATAATAACTGATTTGACAAAAACATCTCACTAAATTTTTCCTGTACGTACAAACTAAGGACAAAGTTGACAATACACAATAGAAAAACTTTGACCTTGATTCACATTTTTATAATATGTATAGAAGAAAATAAAACAAAAGAATTTTGTTATTTTAATCTTCTGCAAATTAACTTTTTTGTGAAAAAATCTACAAATTAAGTTTTTTGTGAAAAATTCTTTTTCACTTCATCTGTAAGCAAATAAAACCAATATATTTTGGTATCTCAATCTTTTCAAATTAATATTTTTTGTGAAAAAAGTTTGTTCAATTCATCTGCAAGAAAATAAAAATCAAAGAATTATAAAGTTTCGGTTTTTTTGGCAACTTAATCATTATCTAACATAAATGTAGTTTGACAATTTTATCCTTATCATAATAACTGATTTGACAAAAACATCCTCACTAAATTTTTCCTGTACGTACAAACTAAGGACAAAGTTGACAATACACAATAGAAAAACTTTGACCTTGATTCACACTTTTATAATATGTATAGAAGAAAATAAAACAAAAGAATTTTGTTATTTTAATCTTCTGCAAATTAAATTTTTTGTGAAAAAATCTACAAATTAAGTTTTTTGTGAAAAATTCTTTTTCACTTCATCTGTAAGCAAATAAAACCAATATATTTTGGTATCTCAATCTTTTCAAATTAATATTTTTTGTGAAAAAAGTTTGTTCAATTCATCTACAAGAAAATAAAAATCAAAGAATTTTAAAGTTTCAGTTTTTTTGGCAACTTAATCATTATCTAACATAAATGTAGTTTGACAATTTTATCCTTATCATAATAACTGATTTGACAAAAACATCCTCACTAAATTTTTCCTGTACGTACAAACTAAGGACAAAGTTGACAATACACAATAGAAAAACTTTGACCTTGATTCACACTTTTATAATATGTATAGAAGAAAATAAAACAAAAGAATTTTGTTATTTTAATCTTCTGCAAATTAAATTTTTTGTGAAAAAATCTACAAATTAAGTTTTTTGTGAAAAAATTCTTTTTCACTTCATCTGTAAGCAAATAAAACCAATATATTTTGGTATCTCAATCTTTTCAAATTAATATTTTTTGTGAAAAAGTTTGTTCAATTCATCTACAAGAAAATAAAAATCAAAGAATTTTAAAGTTTCAGTTTTTTTTGGCAACTTAATCATTATCTAACATAAATATAGTTTGACAATTTTATCCTTATCATAATAACTGATTTGACAAAAACATCCTCACTAAATTTTTCCTGTACGTACAAACTAAGGACAAAGTTGACAATACACAATAGAAAACTTTGACCTTGATTCACACTTTTATAATATGTATAGAAGAAAATAAACAAAAGAATTTTGTTATTTTAATTTTCTGCACATTAACTTTTTTGTGAAAAAATCTACAAATAAGTTTTTTGTTGAAAAAATTCTTTTTCACTTCATCTGTAAGCAAATAAAACCAATATATTTTGGTATCTCAATCTTTTTCAAATTAATATTTTTTGTGAAAAAAGTTTGTTCAATTCATCTGCAAGAAAATAAAAATCAAAGAATTTTAAAGTTTCAGTTTTTTTTGGCAACTTAATCATTATCTAACATAAATGTAGTTTGACAATTTTATCCTTATCATAATAACTGATTTGACAAAAACATCCTCACTAAATTTTTCCTGTACGTTACAAACTAAGGACAAAGTTGACAATACACAATAGAAAAACTTGACCTTGATTCACACTTTTATAATATGTATAGAAGAAAATAAAACAAAGAATTTTGTTATTTTAATCTTCTGCAAATTAACTTTTTTGTGAAAAAATCTACAAATAAGTTTTTTTGTGAAAAAATTCTTTTTCACTTCATCTGTAAGCAAATAAACCAATATATTTTGGTATCTCAATCTTTTCAAATTAATATTTTTTGTGAAAAAAGTTTGTTCAATTCATCTGCAAGAAAATAAAAATCAAAGAATTATAAAGTTTCGGTTTTTTTGGCAACTTAATCATTATCTAACATAAATGTAGTTTGACAATTTTATCCTTATCATAATAACTGATTTGACAAAAACATACTCACTAAATTTTTCCTGTACGTACAAACTAAGGACAAAGTTGACAATATACAATAGAAAAACTTTGACCTTGATTCACATTTTTATAATATGTACAGAGTATAGATGTATAGATTAACCACTTAGTCTCTTTGGAATATGTAATTTTAGCTCTTTATGGAAAGACTCTTATCTATGGGTCTTTTTTTTGTTTTCTATTTCTTGTTAGCCCTGGCTTGACTGGGTGAAATTTGCAAATGGGGTGTTCAACTTATTTAATTCTGGTGTTTGTTTCATGGGTTCTCTTTGCGTCAAGGTCCACTCATCAGTTGCGAAGCTAAGACACGGAGATTCTTCTCCAGCCGATGAAGCATTTGGAGCACCCAGTGGTATTAACTGTTCTGGAAAATAGCAATGGTGATTTGTGTAGCTCGTCCTCCCCACCGCAAATGAGCATTAAATGTGAGAATGATTCTGTCACCGAACTCAGGATTATTGGAGCTAAGCCTGCAAAGATCAGCGAGTTCAGTGGATTTGCAGTACCTAATCAAACCTTGTCTCAGAGTTTCTCTGTTGATTCTTTATTTACTACATTGACAAGGTTGTCCAGCTTAAGGGTCCGTAGCTTAGTGTCTTTGGGGATTTGGGGGCCACTTCCTGATAAAATTCATCGGTTATCTTTGCTTAAAGCTTTGGAATTTGAGTTCAAATTTCTTTTATGGTTCAATCCCATCTGAAATGTCTAGGTTGGTAAAGCTTCAGACTTTGACTTTGGATGGAAACTTTTTCAATGATACATTTCCTGAGTGGTTGGATTCATTAAGAAATTTGACCTTGCTAGTGGGAAAAGGCTATTTACGAGACAGGCAATAGCCGTAGTGGTTGGTGTTATTAGTGGAACTGCCATTATTGTAGCCATCCTCTTGGGTGATGGATATGTCACATTCTGTAAAAGACACGTTGTACAGGAGACGGTAGTTCAGCATATTTCACCAAAGGTTGTGCAAGAGGGTGCGCGGTCAGGGATTTCAACTGAAGTTATTGAAAATGCTCGTAAGTTTAGTCAAATTTAGTTTTGCGCTTTATCAGGTCGACTCTTGCAAATACCAGCAAGCTTGGTTACATTTAATTTTATGCCGTATCATGCTCTTTTGAAGGTGGTTTTATAAGCAAATTAAGAATTTACTAGACGTGGAAATGATTACAAACATCATGGAAGCATCCCCACCATGCTTTCGTGTTCTATCTTTTTTCTATATTGGAGAATTTCATCTGTAATCCTTATAGTATAATAATCTTTTTAATGTCTTTTTATGGGTTCTTTTTTTGTACTACAGGATTAATTTCGCCAGCAGCGAAAATGCTAACCCTGCTGCTTCTGTATATAGGGTGTTCTCCATAAAAGAACTGGAGTATGCCACAGGGAAGTTCGAGCAATCATCGTATCTGGGTGAAAGCACTATTGGAAAGGTATCCTTGTGCCTGGTTTAGTTCTGTTGGAATTAAAATTTAGTTCTTGACTACCTCTGGGTTCTACCTTCGTATCTGCAGGTTTTAAAGGAGAGTTAGAAAATGGTGCCTTTGTTGCCATACGATCTTTGACTTTATTTAGAAAATACTATGTTCAGAACCTCGAGTTGAGGCTGGATTTGCTCTCAAAACTTCGTCATCCCAACCTAGTTAATCTTCTGGGTCATTGTGTTGAAGTAGAAATCAAGGAAAATGGAACTGTGAATAGATTGTTCCTTGTATACGAATTCATTCCAAATGGGAACTTACATTCTCATCTTTCAGGTACTTTTATTTTAGGCACTATCCTCGTCTCAATTTGGAGGATGAAGTCATTGCCTAACTTGTATAATGGGAACTAAATGCTGGTTGAACACACAATAGAGTCTTTTGTTTCTTTTGGTTATTGAATAGAGTTTGATAGGATTGTTGCTGACTAAAATACGTGATTAGCCATTTTAATCATTTTTTTATACAACAGTTCACTACCATGAGTTTCGATCTTGTTACAACGGAGTGCGATCTATTTGAAGCCATATTGCACAAATATTATGTATGCATAATCTGTTTATGTTTCATCATGTGATTATTTCCAAATATATTTGGACCATGTATCTGTCTTGTTTTTAAAACTAGTAATGGTAGTTTATATGATGGAGTCTTAAGTTGAATTGCTTGTTCTTGCAAGAAACCTGCCCGGTGAAGGTTCTGAAATGGTCGAACAGATTGGCTGTGCTAATTGATGTGGCCAAGGCTGTCCTTTTTTTGCATACTGGGGTGATCCCCTCTTCATTCAGCAATCGGCTGAAGACGAATAATGTACTGCTTGACGAGCATCAGATAGCAAAGCTCAGCGATTACGGAATGCCCATAATTGTTCATGAAACTCAAAAACCTGAGGTATGGTTCCTTCGATATTCAGACCATGTTAAGGTTGTGTGAGCTATGACTAACTCGTACAATCTCTGTTTTGTAGGCGAAAAAAGATGCTGAGAAATCAGAGTAAGGAACATTGTATTTAACATTCTCATTGAGAACACACAACCAGTTTAGCCTCTTGCATCTCAAAATTTAGTAGCTCGTGTTGTTGAGAGATAACTGTGCTTCCTATTGATGACCATCGAAAACAATTCGAAGCAGTAACATACTTTTCAAGATTCCTTTATGCAAATTCCTCTGTTAGTTTGTGATTAATCTCTAGAGATGTCTGTTTCAGGCACGTGGAAAAGCCAGATGACGATGTTTACAACTTTGGGATCGTATTGCTCGAAACGCTTGTAGGTCCTGATGCAAGTGAAAACAAAGAAGCATTTATGCTAAATGTAATGGTATCTTAATGTAGTAACAATATATCCCTTGGTAGTTCCAAGCAAATATCTCATCTCTTGTTGCTTCCATGTGATAGGCATCCTTCAGCAGCCAAGATGGTAGAAGTAAAATAGTGCATCCAATAGTGCTGAACACCAGCTCGCAAGAATCCTTGTCCATTGTGATATCCATCACCAAGAAATGTATATCACCCGAATCCTCGAACAGGCCGTCGTTTGAGGACGTTCTCTGGAATTCGCAATATGCTGCTCAGGTCCAGGCCACTGCTGATGCTGATCAGAAATCAGATAGTGTGACATAGTCATAGTTTCAGTTCAGATAACTAGCTGTCCTCTTCTGAATTTGTCATTGTGCAAATATACATAGAGGATCCATGAAGTTACAGATGAGAGGGACTCGATATCGTGTCGACAAGAGATTGTAGAGAGAAAACAAGTAAGTATCGATATGTTGGAGAAGGATTTGTATTCCATTGTCAAACAGAAGAATCAAATAGTGATTTGAGTTTGTTGTGAGAAGTATGACTTTGGAACTTACCTATACAATTATGCATTTAATATACTCGAACCTCAGGTCCCGATATGAGGATTGAGGGGAGTCTCAAGAAGCGCCAACCTTAGGCCCAATTTTGAGGTGGACTTAAAAACAAACTTGAGTCATGAACAATTCAATTCCCAACTTTTTCGGGTCCTTTACAAGATTGAGGTATCTCAATCTATCTGCTACATCTTGGGGCGGTAGGATTTCTCAAGATCTTGTAAATCTTCAGGCTTAAAGTATTTAGATTAAAAAACACGGGATAGGTCGCACATAGAGACTTATAAAATTATCTTGTTTTGTGAAATAAAAGAGCAACTTTCGACTTCAGTTTGGAACTTTTGGGATATTATCCAGTGAAATTGAATTTGGACAATAATCTTTCTATTGGATATGTGGTGATAAAAGTCCCCAGCCCTTGTGCAGAGAGTGTGCATACAAGCAGATCCAACTATGCCATTAAAACGTCAACAACGAAGTAATACAGAAGCAAAATTCAAAAACATCATATGCTCATCACCAAGAATGCAGAAGGTAAAGTTTGGGTAAAACTTACAAGAAAAATATCATGACAAGTTACATATACTTGAAACCCTCCAGAAAGGATGGGAGAGCAGCAATATTCTATCACACAGAACAGGAACTACAATAAGAGATCATTAGGCAAGGGCTCCTTCAGGAACATCCCAGTTATCTTCATCGTCATCTCTCTTCTTGGTCTTAGATGCTTCTTCTCTATCTTGCGTGCCGTTTCTCCATTGAGGGCTCCTGCTAAGATTTTAATAAAATTACCTGATCCAGAATCACGAAGACCAGAATCATTAAATTTCTTAATTTATACTTACTAGAACCTCTAAATGTGCCAAACCACAATGTAAAAATTGCAGCTACAACAACTACCTCCGAGTTGTGGACTTTCCATAGAGATGAGTATACACTGGCCTCGTTCGATGTACAAGAATCATGCTCAGAACAACTGCAAGAATGCAAAGTCCCGACATGATCAACGAAGTCAAGAAGAAACAGATCGCCCCGTCGCACTTTAGAGCTTCTTTTGTGCTTGATCTGATCACGTGTTGAGCTTGTTTCTCTGCCTCGCTGTCGTATATGCTGCTGGCGATGATGCCCGAGAATATCAATGATCCTGCCGGATTGGCTAATGTTAGAAAGTTGTACAATGCTCCAAACTTCTTCAGTCCGAACAACTCGGAGGCGGTAGCAGGCACTATTGCCCAGTGTGCTCCGTATCCGAGCCCGACCAGAAGGGTTCCGACGTACATCGCCCCTGCCCAACCCATTGCGAAAGAGAAATGTCCCATCGCCATTATAAGTTGGGCAATGGCCATGGCAACAGGCCGCGGATATGCGTAGTACTGTACAATATTCTCGGAGAAGTAACCGCCACCGACCCGCCCGAGGAAGTTCCAAATGCTGATCATGGAAACGAATACATGGGTATTGTCGTACCCAAGGACTGGCTCATCTGGCCAAGTTGTCGATCACCATCAAGCCGGAACCAGAACCTAAGAGAAGAGAGAAGAATATGAGCCAAAAGTCTGCCTTTATCAGTGCTTCCGTCAATGTAAAGTCCTCCCCCCGGTGCGGCCTTGGTTTCTTGATTCTCACAGCTCCTTCTGCAGCTGCTTGGGCTAATCTTGCCTGGAGCTGAGCCATTTTCTTCCGTCTCTCCGAAGCTGGAAGCAAAGTCCACTTCTCTAGGCTTTTCGTCTTCGATCTCACTGAATATGACATCCTCATGGGGTACCAATGGCTCCTCTGCTGGTGACCTTGGGTCCCGAGAGAAACTCAAGGTGACTGGATAACAATGGGAATCAACAACAGAACAATAAAACTAGAGTGAAGATTGTGATAACAGTTGGGCTCAAATCAAGCAGATCTTCAACAAGCATGACCACCATCAGATACGCAGCCAAGATCAGACATATGCTGTAGATA
This sequence comes from Primulina tabacum, assembly GCF_025594145.1. Lineage (NCBI taxonomy): Eukaryota > Viridiplantae > Streptophyta > Magnoliopsida > Lamiales > Gesneriaceae > Primulina > Primulina tabacum. Next base: position 10,009 of record NW_027460125.1, read on the forward strand.
AAAGAGAAACTGAACCCATCCGACGACCTCATCTGTTTGTGACCTCCAACCGGCCCTGACCACGAACATTAGACCAATGACCACCATCGTCGGCCCGACGGCAACCATAATATGAGTGAAGCGTGATCTGGGGAATGCATCATTGCATATACCTGAGTCAAGATTGCACCTCCCAACCCAGCAAAACCCTTCAGTATTCCCACAACTGGTCCACGGCTTTTTGGGGAAGTTTTGCACGCAAGAGACTAGCGCAGCTGTGTTGAAGTAGGTCTCCCCATTTGTTCCTACAAATATAAGAATGCACATCTGCAACAAATTCATCAAGAACAATTCAAATGGTATCCCATATCCTGCCTCAATCTTAGAAACATTTTTTGGTCAAATCAAGAGCAATAGTTTGAGGAAAATCAATATAATAACAATCGATACTCACAGTCCATAATGGCAAAACAGGAACTCGGCCGGTGACTACAAGCCAAACCAACCCATATCCAACAAAATTCTGAATACAGCCAACAAGAATAGCACCCCACAATGGAAAAATCTCAGATAAACTCCCAGCCAAGAATCCTACGCTATCTCCCAAGTCTTTGGCCACACCCAACCACGCAACCTGCTTTTGGTTATAGTTTAAACTTCTTTTGATGGTCGGTGAAATGCTTCCGAACAAATATCCAATTCCCGCACAGATTGTATCCACATCGCGGCCACGAAAACGAGCCATCTGTTGTTAAAAAGGAAGAAATCCCATCATTCATAAAACACATAATTAATTAATCCTTCAGAAAAAACACCTTTAGATGAATCTATAATCTTCCCTATTGCTTCCTAGGGTGGTTTTCTGCAAATGCAATAATAGTTTTTTTTTAAGACTGCTCTTTGGAACCAAGAAAATTCAAAAATAGCGAGGAGAAAATCATGGAAGTTTTGGATTGATTTGATCTGATATCATATGACACGATATTGGTGGCAAGAGTTCTTCAATTTTTATGGTCAATGCCTTCTAAAAATGGCGAATGCAAATGGGGTGGTGGATGGATGCCATTGCAATATATTGAAAACATCAGCATAAACAAATACAAAAGTAAAACACAAAACAAAACGCAACTTTTTTATTAATTTCTTGTCACATCAAAACAAAAAAACTCGATTATTCTTCAATATAAAAAAAAAAAACACTAACAACTTTCTCCCCACATGACAACCAATTCAAATATCTCCATTATTATTTAATAGATCCGACAATCAACTTACATTATTGATTTATACATTTCATATATTTATAAAGATTAGGTGTCATGTCAGACAGTCTCACGAATTTTTATCTGTGAGACGGGTCAACACTACCGATATTCACAATAAAAAGTAATACTCTTAGCATAAAAAATAATATTTTTTCATGGATGACCCACGTAAGAGATCTGTCTCACAAAATATGACCCGTGAAACCGTCTCTTACAAGTTTTTGTCATTTATAAATTCATAATTTATGTATATGATCTACTTTTTCTATATGCATGACTTGTTTTCATTAAAAAGAATATAATATTTATTGATTTAAAATTATAATATTTTTAAAAATTATTATTGAAAATTTATATAATTAAAAAAAAAGAATAAATCATGGCTACATTCAATCTCTAGTTTGTAATTATTACCTGAAATAGTTCTGAAAGGCTCAATAAAATTTTGTGTGTATTAAAAATTTAAGATGAATAAAAAAAATGAAAGATTTTATGTGTATTTATAGACCCAAAAACGACTAGTTTACTTTAAAACTATATTACAGTTGAAAAAATTGAAGCAAACAATTAAAAAAGAAAAAAAAGAATCACATGGAGGAATTGACTTTTTTAAAAAAGAAAAAGAAAAAGCTTTCTGACATGGGATGCCCCAAGTCACTTTTAAGAAATAATATTTAATTATCAGAAATATAATAGAAAATTTAAAGAAATTGTTTTTTTACCTCACAATTTTAGCTCTTTATGTTTTCAAATTATCTTTAATTCTGTATTTTACGATTTTTGACAATTTTAATCATTTTTCGTCGTAAATGCTGATATGACACTATACACGTCAATGTTGCATTGGTTGTTGGGAATTATACCGAAACGATATCGACCACGATGATAATATAATACTCAAAAAATACGGAATAAAATAACCAACAAGAACACAAATATTTACGTGGTTCACCCAATATAGGCTACGTCCACGGAGCACTGCAACTTTTATAACTGGAAGAAATATTACAACAAGTGTATACACCAATAAACTCAATATTTCTCACTCCCAAACCCCGAGTATACCGAGAAAATAATTTCCCTAATTCACACAAGAGAATTCCCGCACTCAAGAAAAAAATACACTCTTTTTTTTCTATGCACTCTTTTTTTATCAAAACTGAAAAACTTTTGATTTTGGGATACAATAACTGAAAGAATTGAGCTTTATTTATAACTAATTTCCTCATTTAGTTTTGTAAACTTTTCGATGTAGAATTCCAATTTTCTGAATTTTTTATTCAGCGTGGGCCCCACTTTTACCTAACATTTCTCCCACTTGAAGACTTGATTTCAATCATGTCTTCACACCATCATTGCAGCAGATCATATATCTCTATTTATACTTGCAGTCCAACTGAAGTTGAACACAACTTCAGTTTTTCAATGGTTACCGTCTTCGTGAGCATATCCGCTGGATTTTTACTTTCAAGAATCTTCTCCAGCATCAAACTCCATCTTCCAGCACTGATCTGATGAAATGGTACCTAACCTGTATATGTTTTGTCCTAGCATGATAAACATGATTTTTTGCTAAATGAATAGCACTCTGACTGTCACAGTGTAATGTGCTATATTCAAGCTTCTGTCCCAATTCTTCTAGAAAGGATTTCAACCATATCATCTCCTTGATAGCTTCTGTTACAGCAACGTACTCGGCCTCAGTTGTTGAAAGCGCAACTATCTTTTGCAGTTTAGACGCCCAGCTTACTGTACCACCTAATGTGAACACATACCCAGTAGTACTTTTTCTGCCATCTAGGTCACCACCCATGTCGGCATCGACAAAACCTTGTAAGCCCAAATTTGACCTTCTGAAGCATAAAGACAAACTAGCAGTACCTTTCAAATACCTCAGAATCCATTTAACTGATTCGCAGTGCTGTTTTCCTGGATTGCTCATAAACCTGCTCACAACTCCCATTGCATGTGCTATATCTGGTCTAGTACACACCATTGCATACACGAGGCTTCCGACAACAGAAGCATAATGAACCTTATTCATATAAGCATGCTCCTGCTCCGTCGATTGTGATTGTGCTTTGGTTAGTTTGAAATGACTAGCCAAAAGAGTACTCACAGATTTAGCTTCATCCATATTAAATCTGTTAACCATCTTTTTCACGTACTCTTCTTGAGATAACTTCAAGAATCCATTCACCCGATCTCTTAAGATTCTCATTCCAAAGATTTGCTTTGCAGCACCCAAATCCTTCATGGCAAATTCATTTGATAAATCATTCTTGAGTTTATCAATTTCTTCCAGACAAGCTCCAGCTATCAGCATATCAGCTACATATAGCAGTAGTATGATATAAGAACCGTCAAACTTTTTTACATAACAGCAGTGATCAGCTTGACACCTTAGGAAACCATTATTACTCATGAATCCACCAAACTTCTTGTACCACTGTCTTGGAGGTTGTTTGAGACCATACAAGCTCTTCTAAATTTGCACACCATTTTCTCTTTTCCCAGTACTTCAAAGCTCTGTGGCTACTTCATATAAATTTCTTCATCTAGATCACCATGAACAAACGCAGTATTTACATCCAACTGCTCCACATGTAAGTCTTCCTTCGCCACTAGTCCAAGTACAGTCCTAATAGTTGTTAATTTAACCACCGGAGAGAAAATCTCGGTGTAATCAATTCCTTCTCGTTGTTGGAAGCTTTTTACAACAAGCCTTGCCTTGTACTGCTTTGTTGGAACATTTCATGTTCGCAATCTTGATTTTGATGTTAACAAAACTTGTTATTGTATTTCTAACATATTTACTCAAGTGTGAAGTTGCAAACACAAGAAGCAAATCGAAACTGAATTATGCACAAACTGAGTTTCTGGCGAGCTTCGGTATTTTGATGATATCTCTCAACTGGATGTTCCAAATGACAATCCGCCAACTGGACTGATTATAAAACTCAATTTGGAACAAATCGTACTTCACGTCAGTTTGGCAAAATCGGATGTTATCAAGGTGTAACTGATCGCTCAATTACCGAACTGATCACATGAGAACAACAATCAGTTGGGTTTGAGCAGCTGCGGTATTTTTGGTCCTATCTCTCAGCTTGGTTATCGAAATGAAGCGATTCAGTATGCGTTGAAAACATAAGACGATGATCTACAAATCATCATCAGAAGTCAAAGTCTGAATCAAAGCTTAAGATGCTGATAAATGACGATGAAATTACTGGTTCTGCACAAACTGAAATCAGCTAGGCTGATTTCAGCACACCAGCTGAAACTGAACCAACTGCTGACCAGCTGACCAACCAACTGAACTGAACCAGCTGCTGACCAACTGAAGACCTGTTGAACTGAACCGAACCAGTTGACCAACTGAACTGAACCGAACCAGCAGCTGACCAACTGAAATGAACTGAACCAGCTGCTGATATCAGTTGAACTAAATGACCAGTTGAGTTGACCAGTCGGGAAAATGTCCAGCAAGACGAATTTGACCGTTGCAGTTCCAGAAAACAGTACAGAAACTTTCCAAACGGTCATATTCTTGTGTCTAACGTATATATCATTGTTGAAGCCTATAAATACAACATATTGAAGATCAAACAAGTGATTTTGAAGAGAATTCAAAGCATGGGCAGTTAGCATAAAGAAATCAGCTAGTTGAGAGCACAAGCCCTTGTGTGAGGATACATTTGAGATGTACACTGTAAATGATAAATTCTTCACACACAATCACTCACACATATACAAGAGAGTTGAACTTCAAAGTTTAGTTGAGCGAGTTTTGCACAAAGACAATAAACTTGTGTATGTAGTCTTTGCATATGAGACATTAAACAATATGCTGATTGTGAGGTGCTGCCTACAATCTTGAGTGCTAGGAGTTCAGTTTAGGCAGTGGGTAATTCCTAGCTGAATGGGTTTGTACAAAAGTTGTATAAATCAAAGTCTTCTAGTGGATCCTTCCCAAGGGGAAGAAGGGGTGACGTAGGAGTTATTCAATCTCCGAACATCCATAAACAAATTCGTGTCTATTTGTTTATTGCATTTACTTATCATTTTCATAGTTTTAAAGATGCATTGTTGAAGCATTTTATGTGTTCTTCAAATACCAAAATATTGCATACCAAGTGTTTGATAAAATGCTTCAACCAAAATATTTTTACTCATTCAACTTGCATATATTTTAAATGGCTTACAAAATATTTAATCGGTTTCTACGAAGGATTATTTCGAGTGTTTTCCGCTTGGTTTGAACACCAAACTCGATTTAATTCATCGGTGTTCAATATTTCAAGAACCGAGCTATTGTAGCTCAACGGTGATCCCCCTAACCGATCCTATCATGCTTGCTACAATCATGCTCTTCTTTTAACCGGTACACCCACTTGTTATGTAACGCCTTTTTGCCTTGTGGAAGTTCTGTCAACTCCCACGTCTGATTGGATGACAGTGAATCCATCTCATCTTCCATGGCCAACTCCTACTTGGTTGAATCAGCATTTTGCATTGCCTCTTCATAGGTCTCCTGTTCACCTTTGTCTGTCAGCAAAATATAGTGAAGTGCAGGGGATTACCTCTCAGGTGGTCTAATGGTTCTCAAAGATCTACTGAGTTCAATCACCGGAGTTTGTGGGTCATCATCTTGTACAGTTTCTTCTTCATTTTCCTGGTTACTGGTTTTCGATTCATTCACAGAAATATATGTCAATGGCACTTCATCAGTCTTCTTGACTTCAGGACATTCATCTCCAGCTCCAATGTCTGACTTGTCCTTATACAGAAGTTGCTCATTAAAGATTACATCCCTGCTCCAAATGATCTTCTCATTTTGGTCATCCCAGAAACGATAACCAAACTCATTATCTCCATAACCAATAAAGAAGCACTTCTTTGATTTCGGATCAAGTTTTGTTCTGCTTGTTGAATCAATATGAACATATGATAGACATCCAAACACTTTCAAGAAAAAAAGGTTTACTTTTTTGTCGCTCCATACCTCTTCGGGTATTCTGCAGTCAAGAGGTATCAAAGGTCCTCTGTTGATTAGATATGCTGCAGTGTTAACAACATCAGCCCAGAATGATTTTGGCAATCCAGAATGCAATCTCATGCTCCTTGTGTGTTCATTCAAGGTCATGTTCATCCTTTCAGCTACACCATTTTGTTGAGGTGTACCAGGAATGGTTTTCTCCATCTTTATCCCGTTCTGTGCACAATATTTCTTGAACTCATCATCTTCATATTCTCCACCATTGTTAGACCGTAAGCACTTCACCTTCAAGTTGGTCTCATTTTCCACCATGGCTTTCCACCTTTTAAAGGTCTCGTAAACATCAGATTTATTTTTCAGAAAATAAACCCAAACTTTTCTACTCGAATCGTCAATGAATGTGACATAGTATCTCGAGCCTCCAAGGGATGTCACAGGAGATGGTCCCCATACATCAGTATGAACCATCTCCAACTTTGCTGTTTTCGATTCTCTACCGCCTTTTGAAAAGCTCACCTTCTTCTGCTTTCCAAAGATACAACTTTCACATAGTTTGTGTTCAACAGTCTTTAATTCTGGTAGCTTTCTTTTTGACACCAACATCTTCATTCCCTTCTCACTCATATGTCCAAGTCTATAATGCCACAGACTTGAATTGGCTCCAGCATCCACAGCTGCTAATGTGTCTCTGCAACTGGAAGTCATATACAGTGTTCAAGTTTTCTTTCCTCGAGCAACAATCATTGCTCATTTGTTCACTTCCAGGAACCATCACCGAAGGTCACATTGTGACCTTCATCATCGAGCTGTCCCACCGAGATCAGATTGCGTGTCAATTTTGGTACATGCCTGACTTTGTTGATTTTTCAAACAGATCTATTTGACATCTTCATCCGTACATCACTCATACCAACAATTTCCAAGGGTTTTCCATCAGCCAGGAAAACTTTTTCGTAATCGCCAGCGATATAATTATCAAATACATCGCGATCACCAGTGGTATGAAACGAAACTCCCGAGTCCATAACCCAAGAATCAACAGGGCTTTCCATGGATAATAGCAGAGCATCATGTACTTCATCAGTGACATCATTGGCATTATTCTTCGTTGATCTGCAGTTCTTTTTCAAGTGACCAGTTTCAACACAGCTCCAACACTTCAATTCTTTCAAAGTTGCTTTTTGTCTTTCCATTTCTTGACTTGGACCTACCGCGCCATCGGTTAGAACTCTTTTCGCCACTTTTGCCCCTTCCTCTGTTCTTGAGATTTAGAGCAGATCTCGATGATGTTCCTTCACCCGAATCCATCCTGCGAACTTCTTCAGCAAGAATTTGATCTCTGACATCATTGAATCACTACAAGAAAAATGATTTTTCCGCAGCACGTCATCAACAGCGTGCATTAAAAGCACGCTGCGAATACTACTTTTCACGGCGTGAACCCATATGTGCGCCGTTAATAGTGTTGCACTTGATACTATTAACGGCGTGCATTAAAAGCACGCTGCAGATATTACTATTGACGACGTGCATTAAAAGCACGCTGCGGATAGTAACTTGATACTATTAACGGCGTGCATTATAAGCACACTGCGGATATTACTATAGACGGCGTGCATTATAAGCACGCTGCGGAGAACCCTATTAAGGGCGTGCATGTTTATGTGTGCTGTTAAAAATAAATCATTTTTTTTAAAAAAAAATTGTGTTCAGACATTAACGGCGTACATTAATAGCACGCCGTCAACTATTATTCACGGCCTTCATATTACTACCACGCTGCGGAAAATGAGTTCGAATTTTTAAAATAGCGACGGTTTCGTAAACCCGTCGCTAATATAGCGACGGTTTCCATGAAACCGTTGCCGATTAAAAATCGGCGACGATTTGCATTAACTGTCGCTAATATACGTACATCGGCGACAGTTTAATAAACAACCGTATTACCGACGGTTTTCATTAACCGTTGCTAATATACGTACATCGGCGACGGTTTAATAAAAAAACCGTCGCAAAAAATCGCAATTTCCCTATTTATATCCGATTTCCGTTTCATTTATCTTCACAGCACTTAAAATTTTTCTCTACTTATACGATTTTAGAGCACTAAAATTTTTTTTGTACTTATACGATTTTATTTTCGATTTAAATACGTGTTTTTGTTTCAATTTATGGTTAATGTTTTAATTGTTGATTAAGAGAATGAGTATTAATATTATAGTTGTATTGTTAGTTTTTATAAAAATTTATTAAATTATAAAAGTAATTTTTTTTTATTTTTACGCAAAATTTTGCGACGGTTTTGGGACTGTCGCGAAATTTTAAAACTGTCGCTAAATTTAAAGACCGTCGCTAGGTTTTTGTCCGTCGCAGATTTGCGACGGTTCTGTCAAAAACCGTCGCTAATATTTTATTTTTTTTACTATTAACGGCGTACATTGCACGCTACGGAAAGATGTATTAATAGCGTAAATATGCATGCCGTGGATAATAGTATTAACAACGTGCAGATGCACGCCGCGGATAATCTTGAGCTTTTAATCGTTTGCAACTTTGCAGCGTGCATTGCACGCTGCGGAAAGCCCATATGCGCGCTGCGGAAAGCCAATTTTGTTGTAGTGAATTGTAGCTTTCTTTTTCCAACAGAGTTGCTAACTGCTGCCGGCATTGGTTCCCAAACATTTGGTAAAGACGCCAAAAGAATAAGTGCACGAATCTCATCATCAAATTTAATTTCAACCGATGTAGCTGAGAAATAATCGTGTTGAACTCATTGATGTGTTTAGCCACCGAAGCACTTTCTCCCATTTTCAAGTTGGATAACTTTTTCATGAGATGCACTTTGTTGTTTGCTGATGGCTTCTCGTACATGTCCGATAAAATAGACATAATCTCTTCTGTGATTTGTGCCTCCGCCACGTTATGTGCCACATTCTTGTTATAGTTAATCGTATCACACCTAACACCTGTCGGTCAAGGAGCTCCCAATCATCATCCTTCATCTTTTCCGGTTTCTTTCCTGATAGAGGTTGATGCAGCTTCTTACTGTACAAATAATCTCTTATCTATAACCGCCAGAACGAAAAATCTGTTCCGTCGAACTTGCTGATTCTCGGTCCCAATCCATCATCTCCGGCCATCACTTCTCTAGCCTTAGCAAAAAATCTAAAAAATATTTTCTGATGTGGAAGATCAGACAAAGCTGCAACCACATAGCATACTCAGAATTCTTAAGAATTTTCACAACAAGGCTCTGATACCAGTTGTTGGGAAATTATACCGAAGCGATGCCGACCACGATGATAATATAGTACTCAAAAAATGCGGAATAAAATAATCAACAAGAACACAAAGATTTACGTGGTTCACCAATTATAGGCTACGTCCACAGAGCACTGCAACTTTTATAACTGGAAGAAATATTACAACAAGTGTATACATCAATACACTCAATATTTCTCAGTCTCAAACCCCGAGTATACCGAGAAAATAATTTCTCTAACTCACACAAGAGAATTCCCACACTCAAGAAAAAAATACATTTTTTTTTTCTATACACTCTCTTTTTATCAAAATTGAAAAGCTTTTGATTTTGAGATACAATAACTGAAAGAATTGAGCTCTATTTATAACTAATTCCCTCATTTAGTTATGTAAACTTTCCGAAGTGAGATTCCAATTTTTGAATTTTTATTCAGCGTGAGCCCCACTTTTACCTAACATTGGTGATGGACACGACGTAAAACATAGATAACATACAAAATAGAAATCTGACAATCTAAAAGGCCAAAATATCAAATATACAAACATATATGACCAAACAATCAATTTTCCCTACAAAAATTAAGCATGAAGTCTAATTTCGTGATATTTCAAAAAAATTAGAGATCAAAATTCTTGAACAAAATTTTTACCTAGAAAAAGCTTCCTATTATTTTTTTAAATCTTTTTTTAAATTAGATAAGCAATTCCAATGGTGGTCCAAACTTGTGGTTAAATTTTTTTTTCTCACACAGTATCTGTTCTTCCAATTTGTATAATGGTGATGGTATAAAACTGTATCAGTATTACAAAGAATGATCGAGTGAAGTTACATAGTATCTGTTCTTCGAATTTCTTCATTGTAAACCGGTTAGATAATGAATGGTGATGTGGTTTTTAATCACAAGGATGGTGGAAGCAGCTTTAGAATCTACCAACGCGAACATGTCTCCTATTGTTCCCAGTTCTGAATTCTCACTCCAATCTGAAAGGCCTCCCAACAGTGGGATCTTGTGTCCGTGTCGTCTTCCAACCATAATAACCTCGTGCTCGTTCTCTATGGATCGAATCAGCGCCACTGTCCCGGTTCCATCTCTCACCACTTCTTCTGCGTAACTCACCCTCTTATTACTATGTGTTTCGGATTTCATTAATATGTCATTCATAACTTCGTTGTCCAACTTCTTTCGATGTTTGCATCCAAATGAATGTCGGCGCTGATTGCCTCGCTCTTGAGGATCAGCCGATATATGGTCAAGTGGATGTTGGCTTGTGCCACCATCCTTGATCCTACAGCAAGCGCTTCTCGGTCGTCTGGGCCTCCGATGAAAAAAATAGCAACTCTAATAGGTCTCCGTGAGATGATGGTGCTGTGCTGATTTAATGGTTGGTGCTCTGTCGACCACGATGGCTGTGGTACAAGGCGCCATTTGGAGTACTTTGTCATTCATCGCCCTATGCCTGACGATGACGATTCAGCTGTTGTGTTGAATCTCCTGTGAAATGGAATGATCACGAGTGAAACCCTCCTGTCCACTGCATTTCACACACTTCATCGTGCATGCTTGCATAAGGAGATATCGCAGTAAAGGGGTGCACCGTGATGGCTCATGGTATCTTTGCTGCAAGATTTGGAAGGCATTGATGATACTTCTCGGTGTGTAACCCTTGGCAGAGTTTACTTTTGCAAGTTTGTGGGGAATGAGTAATGGACAAGAACGACCAGCAAGCTCGACAAGGTGTAACAAACACACATCAATGGGGGTGCGCTTTGTAGGATGGAGGCTTTCAAGAAGTTCGATTATGGCAGGGACGTTCTCTTGGCTGTGCACGCAAGCTAGTACCCGGAGTACGGAATCTGGCTTTAAGTCCGACATTGTTCTCCTCTTGTAAAATATGTGCCTCCTCAAAGGATCGATAAGTACCTAAGTATATTGGTGCAACTAGCGGTAACAATTAACATTGATGCGCACAAAACCACGAATGATTTATCATCTATTGCCTGTGCCAACAAATTAACTAATACAAGATCATCAGTTTTCAAATAATATGTTTTTGTTGAAGCATGCAGAGTATAGAAAAATTTAACAAACTTGTTGCTCTTCAAAATCTTGAACAGACCTAGTTCCAGAACACCTTGTACATTCATCACAAGGCCAATCTGAATGGATTCCCCTAAGTGGTACTACCTACACAAATGGAAAAGAACATTGCTCCAAGAAACTTACCCACATAGGCGACAAGTATGACAGACTGAACTGTCAGATAGTCTCCGATTGTAACATTGAATATGTCGATGACCAGCCCGTTCTTCACGAAGTATAGAGCATATAGAGCCAAGAAGTGATGAAGTTCTAGCTTCTGCGTGAGGGCTGATCCCAAGGGAGGGCCTGCGGTATCGCCATCCCATAAACCAGGGGGCCAAAGAAAATGTTGAGCCCAACGGCTTTACTGCAAAATCCAGCCATCACAATACCAACAAACACCATTAAATGAAGCGCTTTGCTTCAAGGGTTCTCCCTCCGGGTTTCTGGTCCAATGCCCATAGAATAATAGGTCGGACCACGAAAGCCACCAACAACACAAAGCCAATCCCTACTGCAATAGTTCTTACAATCTTGATCTTGGAATGTGAACCATCATCCCCTCATCAAGATAGTGAGGTGTACGATGCGAAGAGGCAAATGCACTGCTGACCAAGGATGATGACAAGGCCACTCTCCCGAACTCGGTATTTGCCATTTTTAATTCCGTGAGGTAGCGAGCTACGACTGGAAAACTAAGCACAGAACGACGCCAATAGCCACCTGACCAAGATAGGGGGTCGTCAAACTATAGCTGAGTCGCACCATGATGGATGAGGCAGAGATGCTTTAACATTAATGGCAGCACGACGGTGGAAACCCCGATGACCAGTCTCTTTCCTCTCAATCTTGCTCAATATCCAAGGATCCAGCTGCACTCCAATGAGGAAGAAGTAGAACATGCAACCAAACACTGCAAATGCATCAAAGAATGATTAGACTCTGATAGGGATACACGAGTTCTGCAAAACCTGCAAACCTGCCCAAAAACGATGGACCCCAACCCCAAACCAGCCTGCATGAACAAAACATCATCAATCCATACAACATTTCAATCCCATAAACCCACTGGCAAGCTAGAGTACTTAATCAACACAAATCAATTACCAATATGTGGATAACCATGCTGGGTTGTCCGAGCGGGCTGAGGATGCGAGAGGTGAAGAGAATAAAGGTGGAGGAGAGGGAAAGCTGTACCAGAATGAGAGGAACGGAGAAATCAAGAGGATTGGTGTTGGCGAAGATGCCCGTCGAGTGAAACATCCCGGTCCGAATGCAGATTGATGAGAGATTTCCCTGTGGGTGATATATCTCTGCATATGAAGCTATGTCATCGGGTTCCATCGCAATGGACCCCATTTTCAGACATCAAACGCCTGCAAGAAACAGGCCAGGAGGGGTTAAGGAGAGAAGAATACATGCAGAGGTTTGTTTTGAACGTGAGGTTTGGGGAATTCAAGAATTCGAGGTGCTTCCATTAATTAAATGGACAGAGTTTCCATTCAAACCAGATTCTAGTCTAGATTTTATCAAACGGTGGTTGAGGCTAGGCTAACATTATTATATGCTAAATATAAGTTTGAACTTGAATTTACATATTTATAATTGTTTATATTTAATAATAATCATTAATAATGTTTGTTTGTTTCCATCTTTACATGTATGTCTTTATTTTTATTTAATAATAAATTATATACATGTTGTTTGTTCATCATAATTATTAATCGAATTTAAAATATCTTTTTGTTTGTTTTTTTCATATTAATTAAAAATTTAAAATAAATTGAAGCCAATAAAATAAAATTTTGTTTGTTTGTTTTCTTCCGGCTATTAATGATTTCTAAAATAAATTTAAGAAAAATAAATTTTAGCCACAATTTTTTACGTTAGTTTAATAAAATCATTAATAAAGCACTTAACTCAATCAAGCTATTTATTATCTTAATTTTATTTTACTTTTACTTTTACTTTTAAATTTAAATTACTTTAATTATACATTGACATCAATTCATAGAAAATCATTATTATAATGTTATACATTATAAAAATTGTTAATAGTAAGAATAAGTAATAATGGCAAGACGAATGGAGAGAGTGAGACTGAATAAAATTAAATTAGTAATAAATATTAAGGTCATATAAAACATCTTTTCCATTTAGAATAGATATATTTTTAGACTACTTATATATCAACAAAGATACGTGATTGAGAGAAAATATTTGTATTTAAATGATTTCAATGCAAACATTTGAACTATTTAGTCAATTTTCGATATATGATGCTAATAAATATTACTAATATCTTATCTATTAATTAATTATTAATTATCTATTACTAATGTTATACATTATAAAAATTGTTAATAGTAAGAATAAGTAATAATGGCAAGACAATGAGACTGAATAAAATTAAATTAGTAATAAATATTAAGATCATATAAAACATCTTTTTCCTATTTAGAATAGATATATTTTTAGACTACTTATATATCAACCTAGATACGTGATTGAGAGAAAATGTTTGTATGTAAATGATTTCAATGCAACATTTGAGCTATTTAGTCAATTTTCGATATATGATGCTAAATAAATATTATTAATAATATCTTATCTATTAATTAATCTATTACTAATGTTATACATTATAAAATTGTTATAGTAAGAATAAGTAATAATTGCAAGACGACAGGTGAGACTGAATAAATTAAATTAGTAATAAATATTAAGTTCGATAAAACTTCTTTCTCCATTTAGAATAGAGATATTTTCAGAATTTTTATGTGTCAATTGAGATACGTGATTGAGAGAAACGTTTGTCTGTAACTGATTTCAAATACTAATTTTAAGTCAGTTGCTCAATTTTTTATATATGCTGCTAAACAAATATAAAAAAAATATGCTTCATTTGATCATTTAGTATTTTGCAATTAGATGAGTTTTTACCCTAGCGTTAACATGTTTATTGTTATATATCATTTCTGTTGATTTGTTGTATGGATGTCATATAAAATGTCAATATTTATAAAAGAATAAAATCGTTTTTAGTAAATTGAGACATTGAGCCAGTTGCACTTTATTTCATCCAATATCAACGCGATATATTCCGAGGTGGCTAAGAGGTTGTGCTCTTTTTAGGCAAAGTGGCTAATCAGCTAATTCATATATATAAGATGGTAGCATCGAAAATTTCTCGTAAATACATTCACTTAGCCAAATAGTGAAATACAAATAATTCTACATTATTCATCAAATTAATTTTGGTATCATAAAATGCTTATGAAATCTAAACAATTGTATTATTAGATGAGATATTGAATAAAAAAAATATTTTTATATATTTGAATGATATCTATTATCTCATTTGCATATCTTAATTACGTATTCACGTCTCTTCTCAAATTTTTAAAATACAATAATTAATTTTTTATGTGGTTTCACAAGATATAAAATATTATAAAAAAAATGTAAACTCGATAGAAGAAAATTTGTTTTGTTTCAATGAATAATATAATATTATGTTCTAGACACAACAAACGAGATTGAACATATTATCCTCATAATATGATGAATGCAATCATTATTTCAAAGCTTCTAAAAAAGTAACAACGAGATGACTTTCCTGATTGCGTCAAATTAAACGAGGAAACATTCTAATATATAGTAATTTGAATAGATTTCAAGTATTATTTCTTACGGTGATTGAGAATAATTGTTAAAATTTATTAATTTTATAGCTATAAGTTAATAATATTGATATTAAATATATAAAATTGATATACAAATATCTAACATTACATATAAATATACCACTTTCATTTGTGAACTTCCTTATATGTCCTTATTCATTTATTTAATTTATTTAAGTTAGCAAACAAATTAATAGGTATTTTAAAGGTTTTTTTTTTGTAATTCATTGTCCATCTTAATGAATTTGGACATTAATACACATCCTCTTTCTTTCCTAGCTTTTATGCCAAAAAATTATTTATTTAAATTTTCTTGTTAATTTAAATTTGGACATTAATACACATTCCTCTTTCTTTCCTAACTTTTATGCCAAAAAATATTTATTTAAATTTTCTTGTTAATTTAAGTTACCGAATTAAATTAATAGGTTTTTTTAGAAGTTTTTTGTAATTCATTGTCCATCTTAAATTAATTTTGACATTAATCACATTCCTATTTTTTAAAAATTTTATGCCAGAAAAATATTATTTACATCTTAGTAAAATCTAACATCTAACGTACATATAAATATATGACTTCTAATTGTGAATGTTATAATATACCTTCATTTAATTTTGTAATTAAATCAATAATTTTTTAATGGATTCTTTTAATTTATTGTCTATCTTAAATATTTTTGGATATTA
Organism: Primulina tabacum; assembly: GCF_025594145.1. Classification (NCBI taxonomy): domain Eukaryota; kingdom Viridiplantae; phylum Streptophyta; class Magnoliopsida; order Lamiales; family Gesneriaceae; genus Primulina; species Primulina tabacum. Next base: position 25,973 of record NW_027460125.1, read on the forward strand.
ATGCATGTTGAATTTATCAATTTACCCATGATTTTTCTTTGTTGCGGATAAAATTTGTTACTAAAATTAGTGTATTTCTTCGTAATTGCTAATGAATATTTAATACAAGTAAAAGATGCACATGCATTGCATGTGCTGTTATATTTTTAATTTGATCAAATAATATTAAATAATAACACGAAATTATTTTCGATTTAGATAAGTTGTTCGATTTAAAGGGAAGTTTTATTTTGATTTTTTTCTATTTAAAATATGAAGTGACTTGAAAGATATTTAGTATGGAAGATGAGTAATATGGAATTAAATATTTTGGTGTCCTCAAAAGTAGTTATTCTAAGACTCTCACACTTAATATAATAGTATAAATTTATATCTATCTTTTATTTTACATATAAAAAGTCACTTTTATAACAATTGATTTTAAAATATGAGCTAAGAAGCATCGTATATTTGTAGATATTGAAATATGTTAAAGATTATTTGTAAGATATTTTTTTAACGTAAATTATTCTGTGATTTCAAATTTGCAATAGTTTTCTCAAATTATTTTTTAATGAATTATTTTTTAATTGTGGTTTTACTACTTGTACATCTCATTGCGGGTAGAAAACCTTGTATCATATATGGGTGTAACTCGCTTAATTTTTTAAAATATAACTAATAAAATTTTGTGAGTTCTTCAACTATATTTTCAATTTTTTCATAATTTTAAACACGTTATATTATATTTTATAAATTTTATATATTTAATTTAAGTTATTTTACTAATTAATGTCTATAAATTTGTGAAACTCTTGATATTTTTATATAGCTGATAAGAATACGAAAAATTTAAAATTTCTAATAAATGTTTAATATTTCAGATATAACTATAAAATAAATTTTTTTGGAACTTAAGAATTTTTTTATGTATTTAATTTATTTTTTTAATAATATCAATGAATTTATGAAGCGCTTAATATTTTTAGTAGATGATAAAAAATGCTAAATTTTTGA
>NW_027460126.1:0-26853 GCF_025594145.1 Primulina tabacum
GCCCAATGGTCTGGATCTTGAGAAAAGTTTGCAAAGACCTCCGAAATAAACGAGTGAGTGGCCCTGAATCTATCAAGGCCTTGGTAGCGGAACCAGATATAAAAATTCTCCCTGAAAGAGCGGAGCTCTAAGTTGAATCCAGTAGTTACAAGAACTAAACTTATAGACATGCAATAGTCAAAGTTCTTCTAACTTAAATCTCCAAAATACTACTGAGTAGAGCATGCAATCCTATCACAGTTCTAAGTTCAATCTTAATCCTTATTCCCAAAGCACGGAAATTCAAATAATAACTTAAAGTTTAAAGGTACCTGTCAACAACATAGTCTCAGGTTGGTTTCCGCGGCATGGAGAGCAAAAACCCTCTGAGTAGGCAGATTCCTCTGAGGGCACTGCAGCAACATGTGGTCTGGACTGCCGCACTTAAAACACTTTCCTGAGCCAGCCATGCATGCTCCAGGATGGCGACGTGAGCACCTGGGACAGACGGGGTGCTCCTGAGTCCTCGGGGCTGGGCGTCCCCGCTGCTGCTGCTGCTGGCCTCGGTTCCTGGGCGGTCCATGAAAAGGCCTCTTATTCTGCTGCTGATGCTGATGAGGAGGAGGGCGGTGCGGTGCCTGGACTGGGCGCTTGCCCTGGCGATCCCTCTCGATATCCCGCAGATCCTGCTCTGCGGCTAAGGCCTTGGAGACGGCAATCTCATAAGTAGCAGGGTCAGATACCCTAACATCCCGGCGCAAGATCGGCCGTAAACCCACCAGGAAGTGCATCAGCTTGGCTCTGGCATCATTCGCGATCAGGGGCACAAAGTGACAGCCCCTCTCGAACTTACGGATGAACTCCGTAACCGTCATATCCCCCTGTCAGACTCATGAACTCGGTGGTCAGCCTGGTGCGAACCTCCTCAGCAAAATACTTGGAGTAGAAAACTTCCGTAAAGCGGGTCCATGAAAGTGTAGCCAAGTCAAGGCTACCGAAGCTCCTTCCCACCATAAGCGGGCGTCTCCAGTGAACAGGTAGGTGGCACATCGGACTCGGTCTGCGTCTCCCAGCTCCATAAACTCGAAGATAACCTCGAGGGATTTGATCCATCCCTCGGCAACCATGGGGTCAGATGTCCCAGAGAATTCCTTCGGGCGCATCTTCATGAATCGCTCGTAAACAGCCTCGGGCCCTGTCGGCCTTCACCTGCGGCATTGTTCCCCGCAAACTGTGCGAAGAACTGTGCCATCCCAGACATCTGGGCACTCATGTCCGGTGGGGGGGTGGTGGAGGAGGTGGTAGGTCTCCCTCCGGTCTACGCTCCTCCCTGTCCTCTCGGCGAGGCTCCTCCTCTCTGTTGCGCTCTAAAATGCGTCTAGGGGGCATACTGTTCCAACATAACCCATACGTAACTAACATGCATAATTCCATAATTTATTTTAAATGAACACTGAAGTACTGAAAATCTGGAAGCATGCTGACAAAATAATTCATGCTAAAATGCTGAACAAAATGCTGAACTGAAAAACTTACAGACCGAAGACGTGGCTTCGTGAGCTTCTCGCGGTCAGTAGTAGTGAAACCCTATACAGAACCACCGCTCTGATACCAATTAAAGGCCCTAGAACTTCTTGCTTGAAAATTTGCGGAAAATTAAAAATTTTCTTTTTAAAAGAACTTAAATGGCCTCATTCATAAAATCACTGGTGAATCAAGTTCAATATTTCAAAATATTGCAGCGGAAGAAAATAAAGTTTGCCAAAAATCACAATTTAAAAATATCCAACGACTGATAAAATGTTTGCGGAATAAAATAACAACTGCTGCTCTGAGGTCCTCGGGTGCCACTACTGCCGACCCAAGCTGGCTCACTGGTCCCCCCTCGGCCCTGGCCTCATCAGTACCTACAACAATCAAGTCTAGTGAGCCTAAAGACTCAGCATGCATATATCGCAGGTAACGAGTAAAAATCTGAATTAAAATATGCATGAGATAACATATCCTGTCCTGAGGCATGCTGAAAATAATCTGTACTGAGCAATTATAATACGTGCATAACTGAACTGATAATCACAGTAAAAAAAATGTTTGCTCCTTGGAGCCTGTACTGAAATAACTGGTAAAATTTTCTGTTGAGATTATGTTTTACGCCTGTGGCCACTGCACTAAGCTGAACTGATCGGTAACTGGCTACCGGGGAGGCTGAAACTGAACTGAGCTGGCCGGTCACTGGCGACCGGGTGGTACCAACTGAACTGATCGGTCACTGGCGACCGTATAAAATAACACTCCCACATAGTGAATGAACCACAAGCCATATCGCATAAATCTCAAAAATAATCATTTTCTATTTAATGCACGTAAAATAATTAACTGGCATAATGAAAATGTCCCGTAATTTTACCAACTGGATTGGATTGGATCGTCCCCAGGCTCGCTGCAACCTAACTGTGCCATGAAAAATATGCAATAGCTTAAACTTGACCAACTATGCAATTTAGTTCAAAAGATGCGACTATGACGCCTAATGACTTCGCATTTAATCATGACTCCGAGCCAACCTGAACCGACACCGAACCGACGTATAGTCATGATTAAAATACGCTGAAAAATCATAAAATAATGCTCCTAAAATGATAGGGTCGAAATCTAGGTGGAATGGAGGCCAAAACACGAAACGCTCTTTCGAGAGTCAATTTGGCACATCGCACCGTAAATTCTCGTACGACCTCAAAAATGATCCGAATCACAAACGGTCAAAAACATGACCTTCCAACTCAAGGGGCACTGTCCAGTCCAAGGCCAGGCTAAAAGCCAACCGAGAACTCGAACGAGCCACCGAACCGACACAGCAACTTGCTGAAAATTCCAGCAACTGTACCATTGCGTAACTTGTGTTGTTTTCGAGACTACCGGCCATTGGAGGCGTGAACCACCGACCAGAGACTCTTACCAACATCCCAAGGAGTGATTTGAACCATGGCTAAGGGCCCTAGGCCAGCCACAATCCGCGTCACACCATAACTCAACCGAAACTCCAACCGAGAACCAACGTGCATGCGTGTGTAGTGTTTTGCTTGATCGATGTCTTGCGTCGTTCCAGTGGCCATTTGATTGACCATGGCACGATCTAGACATCTAAGAGCATGGTATGAACCGTGGCTATGGGCCATAGGCCAACCAAGATCCATACCAAGCAACCCAAAACCGAAACATACTGAAATTTGAAGGGGCCGAAGGGACATGGGGCTGTTGTGATGTTTTTATTAAAACCGATGAGCCATGGACCAAGCCACCAAAAGGGCGACTTAGTCACGTCTTAGACATGCTAGGGGAGTGATCTAACCATGGCTATAGGCCCTTGGGGCAGCCAAGATCAGATCCTTCCTCCTTGCCATCAAAACTGAATTTCGAAACTCATAATGGACCAAATGAGAGGTTGCTGTCCATTCTGAATTTCCAGCAACCAGGGGCTTGAACAACGGACAAATCTGATCCTAATGCATCCTATTACGTGTATAGATGTCGCCTTGGGAGCCTGGAATCGAACCAATCACCTGAAACAACAAAACTCAGAAAAACGTGAAGCTTGTCATGAAAGGGCCGAAATCTGCATGCATTATTTTCTGAAATTCTATGATGTATTTCGGTTTTTGCATGATAAAACATGATCATGTACTGAAAAATAATTGATAATATGACTTGATTGAGGTTTGAAAGAAATCTAGACATGCCTGGTTTCGTTTCGAAAGAAAACGAACGAAACGACGACGACGCGGCACGGAGGAGTGGACGCTACTCTTGTTCTTTCTAGTTCTCGATTTTTCTCCCTTTCTCCCTAGCTATTACTCACATTTTTTCTACTGAAAAGGGGTCTGATTTCGGTGGGGAGGGAGTGTGATGGAGTGGTTATGAGGGGTGAGGAGGATGGTGCAAGATATAAGGATCATATCAAGACCAAGTCTTCATGCATTTGAATTTTGAATTTGAATTGCTATCAAATGATCTCTTGGGTGATTCTAGAGTATAGTGGCCGATTTCTCTCTTGTTTCTAGACTAGGATATGTCCACTAATTAATTACATGGTGCTCCCAAAAATCCTAGATTTATCCTACTAATTACATGCAAAGAAATGGTCAAAGTTGATGAGTTGGCAATTGAATCCTCTAGTAACCAAGGGGTGGCCGAAATCTACTAATAAAATGAATGTGGAGTGTTGTTTATTTACTAGATTAATAACTCTAAAAAGTCTCACTAATCCCTTAATTAATTTATTGAATAAATCCTTAATTAAGTAACTCAAATGAGCTTATTTTCTACTCACCTCAAGTTGCATAAATAAATCCCCAAATCTCCTTATTAACTTAAATTAACTTACTTGCTAGCTAAATTAACTTCTGGAAATATTTCTCAAATTCTAAATTCTATCTCAAAACTCCAACTCCAGTCCGGCCTCACTGAAATAACTGAAATGATAAAAATCAAACCACTGCAATGAAATAATAAAATAATTAACTTCAAACAAATGCATTTAAAATAATCATGCGATGAAGTCAACTAAATTTTAAAAATCTAGAATTATGCATGGCTTATACGTCTACTGATTTACGGGTTCTACAGTTGAAGACTTTGTGGTGTATACAGATGCTTCGAAGAAAGGTCTCGCTGCTGTGTTGATGCAGCGAGGCAAAGTCATGCTTATGCTTCTCTTCAATTGAAGAATTATGAAAAGAACTATCCGACTCATGATCTTGAGTTGGCAGCCGTTGTTTTTGCTTTGAAGATCTGGCGACATTATTATATGGCGTGAAATGTGAGATTTTCTCAGATCATAAAAGTCTTAAGTATCTCTTTACTCAGAAAGAACTTAACATGCGTCAAAGAAGGTGGTTAGAACTTGTGAAGGATTATGATTGCATTATTAGTTGCCACCCAGGAAAAGCGAATTGTTGCTGATGCATTGAGCCGAAAGTCAGGTCTTCAATTGGGTTCTATGATTCAAAAGCCTCTATTGTTGGATTTGCAGAGAAGTGAGATCGCATTGGTTGATGAAGGTACGATCGCTCGACTTTCAGCCTTAGTTATTCGACCGACTTTGATTGACAGAATTAAGCATGAGCAACAGTTGGATACTCTTTTGTTGGACTTGAGAGCAAAGGCAGAGAAGAAGGGGAATTCTGAGTTTGGATTTAACAGTGATGGTCTGATTACATTTCAAGGCCGTATTTGTGTTCCTGTTGGTGATGCTATTCGTCGTGATGTTTTGACGGAAGCTCATACTGCACCTTATTCAGTACATCAAGGGGGCACCAAGATGTATCAAGATGAACGTCAACTGTATTGGTGGCCAGGTATGAAGAACGATATAGCAGTATTTATTTCTGAATGCTTGACTTGTTAGCAGGTAAAGATTGAGCGCCAACGACCGGCAGGCTTATTGCAATCCTTACCTATACCGCAATGGAAGTGGGAACACATCACTATGGATTTTGTTGTTGGTTTGCCAAGAACTCAAAAGGGCTATAATTCTATTTGGGTGATCGTGGATCGATTGACCAAGTCATCACATTTTCTCCCTGTCAAGACGACATATTCTATGACTCAATATACAGAGACGTATGTCCAAGAGATTGTAAGACTTCATAGGATACCCGTGTCGATTGTTTCAGAACGTGATGCAAGGTTTACATCTGAGTTTTGGAAAATTCTCCATAGAGTTTTGGGTACAAAGTTGGCCTTTAGCATTGCCTATCATCCTCAGAGCGATGGGCAATCAGAGAGAGTTATACAGATTTTGGAGGATATGTTGAGGACCTGTACTATTGACTTTCCTGGTAGTTGGGATTCGAAGTTACCTCTTGTCGAGTTCACATATAATAACAGCTAACAGTCATCGATTGGCATGGCACCATATGAAGCATTATATGGTAGGAAGTGTAGATCACCTTTATATTGGGACGAAGTAGGAGAAAGAAAGATGTTGGGACCCGAGTTGGTTCAACAAATGGTTGATGTGGTCGCACTGATCAGACAGAGAATGAAGACAGCTCAATCTCGACAGACAAGTTATGCAAATGTTCGAATAAGGCCTTTGGAATTCAATGTAGGTGACCATGTGTTTGTTAAGATAGCTCCCCTCAAGGGAGTTATGAGGTTTGGAAAGAAAGGTAAGTTGAGTCCTCGCTATATTTGACCTTTCGAGGTTCTGGATAGGATTGTTGAAAGAGCGTATCGATTGGCTTTGCCACCGGATTTGGATCGAGTTCACAATGTCTTCCATGTTTCAATGTTACGGAAGTATTTGTCCAATCTATCCCATGTTCTTCGACACGAAGCATTGGATCTTTTGCCTAATCTGAGCTATGAAGAAGTGCCGGTTCAAATTATTGACCGCAAAGTTAAGGTGCTAAGAACAAAGAAATTGGCTTTGTTAAAGTTCTTTGGAGGAATCATGTGATTGAAGAGGCTACATGGGAACCAGAGGAAGAGATGAGACAACGTTATCCAGATTTATTTTGAAGTAAGCAAATTTCGGGGACGAAATTTTTATAAGCGGGGGAGATTGTAATATCCCTACCTTTTATCTTTCTATTGTCAATGATGTTATTCTATGGTTTGGTGTTATGGATATATGGTTAAGTTATTATTGATCATGGTTATTTTTATGGTTTATGAGTATAGTTGATGGAAGGGTTGGTATTGCATGTTATAGCATCAATATGGTTATTGCATTGTATTCATGGTTATTTACTGTATGGTTTTGGTATGGTTAAGTCGATGGTTGTGTATTTGAGGAGTTGTTTGTGTCATGAAGGTATAATGTTGGGAGTTGGATTGATGGTTTGGATGGTTTGAGCCAAATTGGTAATTGGGGTGCAGAAACGATATGAAAATTTTGGTATCTGTTACGGTTTTTAGCATAATGAATGGGATATTGATCCAAATGGCATGAGGCCAATTGCATTAGAAAGCTAAGATCCAAGGCTACAACTTTCTTGTTTTGAGTTTGGTTCAAGGAGTTGAGGAAGATGAGTCAAAAGGCCCGAAGTGTGTGTGTTTCATTGTTCCTGCACTGACACATGTTGGGAGAATGGGCATAACTTTTTACTCAGACCTCTAAATAACCTGAAATTTGGGGAGCTTCAAGAAAAGACATAGGGATACAACTTTCATGTTTATCAATTTGGCTAATTCGCAAGAAAAATTGCAGTTTTTGTCCCTGGCAGTGGGTACACGGACCCCTACACGGGTCCGGGTCTTGCCATGAAAAATGAGTGATTTCCCGAGTGTACACGGACCTTTACATGGAGGGAGGCACGGGGTCTGTGTATTTGGCATAGAAAACATATTTTTAAGAGTTTCTAAGCCAATAAGTTAGTCATTTCTCTCTTCCCTCTTGCAACCAACGACTTAGGAACTAGGGTTCTTCATTTCTTCACTTAATTCCTTTCTTTCAAAGGTTTGAATCTTCAAGTTGGAGGTGTGATCTTCATATCCTCAAGAGCAAGTAACCAAGGTAAGGGAATTTATCTTTTGGGTATTTGGTTGAAGTGAAGGGAATGGTGGTTTAAGCTTGAATGGTAATTTATAGGTTGAAGATGTGAAGTTAATGGTATAATCTTGATCTTGTGTTGTAGGATCAACCACCAAGAAGCTATCACAACAAGTTCTATTGGTTGTAAGTGGGATTTTTCCTTGAATGCATCTCATGGCCTATATGTATGATGAATGATGTTGTTATTGTTCCTAGCTCCTTTAATCCATTGATATACTTGTTATGTAATGATTCATTGATTGAAAGAAAAGGAAAGGAATTTTGATGTCAATTGTTAAGAAAGGAGCTAGTTCTAATTACATGCACACCACATGTTTGATACAATGATTCAATGGTTCTTTTTATGGCTTGATAGTTATATGGTGGTGGTGGTGCTTCTAGCACTTCTAAACCCACATAACGGAAGTTGATCAACATTTAACATGTACAGTGACTGATTTTGACTGAAATGTACATGTATACCATCGACAGATGACTTATCAATGCCATACAAGGAAAATGAAAGAAATGGTTGATAGAATGCCATCTTATAATTGTTATCTATATATTCCATTGAACGATGGCATTTCCTATGGTTCTATTGTAATGATTCCTTTCTTTACACTATTGTATATGTAATTGTTATTGAAAGTTCCACTTACTGAGTTTTGTAAACTCATTCCAGTTATGTCATGTGATGCAGGTAAAAAGGAATAGCGATAGATGTGTCGAGGCAAGGAAGGTGCATGTGCCAAAGTTTGGAGAATTATATTTTGTTAAAATGGTTTTGAATATTGCACCTTGGTTCATGTTTTGAATAAGAAAATTATGTCACATCTTTTGTCAAACACTTGGTATTTATGGAGATGGGATTTATGTGTATTTTGGATAGATTGTTTGTGGTAATGTTTATTCTGTTTGCTTGGGAATATTTGGTAAATCTATATTTATGTGCAAACCTTGCCAAAATTTTATTAATTATTACTTTTCTCCAAATCTTTTATAAGGCTTCCGCATTATTGCATTTATAGTTTATTGTCATGGGTTAAGGGTGTTACAGAAAACAATGACAAAGCTATCAAAATACGGCTTGAACACCTGGTTCATAAGATCCATGAAGACTGAAGGAGCATTAGTCAGATCGAACGACATAACAAGAAATTCGTAATGACCATACCTGGTCCGAAAAGCCATCTTAGGGATATCAGACTCCCTAACTTTCAATTGGTAATAGCCAGATCGCATATCAATCTTCGAAAACAATGTAGCCCCCTGCAGCTGATCAAAAAGATCGTCTATTCGCGGCAACAGATATTTATTCTTAATCGTCACTTTGTTGATTTCCCTATAATCATTGCACAGCCGCAAAGTCCCGTCTTTCTTCTTGACGAAAAGAATCGAAGCTCCCCAAGTGAAAGAACTCGGCCGAATAAAACCTTTATCCAATAGATCCTGCAACTGCGTCTTCAATTCTTTCATCTCTGTCGGGGCCATTCTGTACAGAGCCTTGGAAATGGGAACCGTCCCGGGGACTAAATCGATCACAAACTCTACATCTCTGTCCGACGGTAAACCCGGCACATCATCCTCAAATACATCAGGGAACTCTCTCAAAACATCAATATCATCAATATTCAACTTCAAAATTCTATCCATATCAACAATCGAAGCCAAAAACCCATCACAACCTCTACACAACAACTTCTTAGCGTCAAGAAAAGAAATAAAAGGAAGGACCAGCGAAGTACCTGCACTGGCGAGCATACCTTCCTTATTTCCATCATCTGAAAATTTCACCGTCTTAGCAACGCAATCAATCACTGCACGATAGGTTGATAGCCAATCCATGCCAAGTATAATATCAAACGCAACCCATCGGAATAACAATCAGATCGGCATAAACCACTCGTTCATCAATTTGAACAGAACACGCATACACAATAGACGTCGGGCATAACACATCTCCAAAGGCAATACAACATTAAACTGGAGAGGAAGAACAGAAGGAACTAAACCCAAATATCTCAAAAATTGTTCAGACATAAAAGAATGAGTAGCACCTGTATCAATCAATGTCGTAGCTACTCTGCATGAAATTAAGATAGTGCTGGAGATCACAGAAGAATCAGGGTTTATACCTTCCTTCGTCGTGGTGAAGATGCGACCCTGCACCTTCTCTTTACTCCATCCTCTCGGACAGTCCTTGGTGATATGGCCTATAGTACCTCATCGGTAGCACGTATGAGTACCAAACCTGCACTCACCCCTATGATGCCTACTGCACTTGGGACACAACGGCTTATCTGAATCAAATGGGACTGTCGGTGCTTTAGAAATCGGCTCTATCTTGCCTTTCCCCTTGAAACTGGCTTTCCCTCTTTGGCTCAAACCTTGACCTTTTGAGCAATAGCCTGCTGCCTCGCCTATCTTTCTCTAGCAATGTCTTTCTCATCTTGCTCGGCTAGCAATGCCTTAGCCACAATCTCTTTAAATGTCACCGCCTTAGACATATTGATGTCCCTCCTGATCTCTGCTCGAAGTCCTCTAATGAAATGAGCACCCTTGTCTTTGTCATTGGAGGCAATATAGGGGGCAAACAGACAACCCTCCGTGCTTCCTGCAAACTCAGGCGGATCCATCCTCTTAAAAGCATTAAAGATCTCATCAATTCCAACTGCTTGAACAACTTGGCCTCTCCCTTAGCCTCTACCTTGACCTGAACCTTGCAAACGGAGCAACTGTTGAATCTGTTCACTGTGAACCTTAGCTTGCTCTTTCAGTAATTTTCCGAACTCATCGACAACTCTCGATGAGGAACTATCCTCACCCTCTGAAGATTTTCTCTTAGGAGGCATTAAATCCTACAATGTGCTCACATAATACATATCAACCAATAAAATAAATAGATGTAGAAGAAGACATACCCGGACTGTTGAAAGTAGACGAAGTCTATGCATCGGTCCAAAGAACGTTGCTCTGATACCACTAAATGTAACGCCCTCGACTGATTTAATAAAATAACACAGCGGAATATTAAAAATTTACTTGGAGAGAAGAAGGATTTTAAAATTTTCTTTACATAAAAATATTTACAATCAAAAGTATATACATGATCACTAAAGAGTTGCATCAAAATACAAAATATCGTTTTTGATCATGTCAAAATCCTAGAAAAATATCTTTCTTCCTTCCATCTCTTGTATGCATATGACCCCGGCTCCAATCAACGTCCCGGCTCGTCACTCTTATCTGCATCACATGAAATAACCCGAATGAGTATAAAACTCAGCAAGTGAAACTCTTACATAACAATCTGTACATATCATACTCTGTAAAACATGACTTTGAAATCATTAAATATCATCTAACTCTTAAACATGAATAATATAGTAGAACATGAACATAACGATGGTATTTCTCTTTTCTCTGATGGATTGGTATTTCAATAGTATCTCTGTGTCTGTACCTTTATCCCATCGATATAAATCGATTACTCTGTTGGGATATAAGCCTATGGTCGTTGATCAACTAATTGCATACAATCTCTGACTATCTCTTTATCAATCCAATAGTTCATTTGAATTCTCTCTTTGGCATTAAATGAAACACTTTGAATACTCTATTCTCTTGCATTCTTTTATACAATTGAAACATATAAAAGCCTCTAATATACAACAAAGTGTATCTATACATAACATGAATCAATTGGAAGGGAATACCATATTAAAACCATTGAAATACAATACATATAATTCAAGTGAGCACAAGAAATGAATTCTACTTACAACCAATGGAAACCTTGATTCTAATCTCTGGTACAAATCCTACAACAATAAACCATGAATTGAATCATCAAAAACTTAATAATCACAAACCCGTACCATAAAACCCATAAAACCAACACAATCACACATTCCATGATTTCCCCCCAACAACATAAACCAAGAAATAACTAAAGCCACAAGATTACCTTAGCTCCTTGAACCCAAAATGATCTTGTTCTCACTTCAAATACCCAACAAGATGCTTGAATCGAAGGAATCAAAGAAGGAAATAAGAACCCTAGCTCTCCCTTGAGCTGAAGAACCGAGAAGTGCAAGGAAAGAATGAGGGAAATGAACCAACTCTTGTATATCACTTAAATCTCGAAACACGACTTCACTGTTCATCGACCGCAGGTGCGCTACTCTTCTTAATGTGGGTGCGCTAGGCATGCTGAACAACTTCCGAAAATCCAAAGGCGACGACCGCGGGTGCGCTGCTCTTCCTACCGCGGGTGCGCTGAAGGTTCTGCCCAAACACGGCGGGTGCACTGCATAATGGACCGCGGGTGCACTCTCCTCTATAGCCAACAATATACTCTTTGCAACTAAATCGAATCGCAACGTCGCTTCTCCTCATAATTTGACAACACTCTCAACATGAAAGTTGCACACAATTGGCCTCATACCAATTGGCTCAACATACAAATTATCATGAATTTAATCGCAACGACGCTACACTATGAATACACACCATCTATATTCACAATACTAGAAATCATAAATCCAAATTCTTAACATCTAAACTATACTTAAACTTAACCAAATAGTCCATAAACATAAGAAATCTTAAACCGTACCGTTCACCAAGCTTGGATGTTACAATTTTACAACAAGAAAACCGAGCACCTTTACTAGTTGTGTGTAGCAAATACATAAAACACGAAATGATATTCATAGGGTGTTTAAGAAAATTATCTATCAATCTCAAAGATTGATTATTGGCTCCAACTAAGGTGTAAACACCTTAGCTCTTAAATGGATGATCCCAATCTACAAGCCTCCTTGTTCTTGGACTTCTTCCTTCAAAATTAAGTCCTCCAATAACAAAGTACAACCATTCTAATTTTGCACTAGAAAAATTAGAGTACTTTTCATTGAGAAGAATAATCTTTCCTCAACAAAATGAAGAATAAAATTGGACGAGAATGATGAAGAAATTTTCGGCCATAGCATGGAATGGGTGAGAGAAGGATTTTCTTGGTTTTGAGAAAAGGTGTTGTGTATCCCAAAGGCATACCATGCCTTGGATGTGAAAAAAGTTCTCCCAACTCTTCATCTCCCCATGCACATTTTATTTGGGCTTGTAACAATTACAAGGCCCATGGACTTTTTTAAATGTTCTAAACACATTTGAGACCATTTAAACTTTACTTGATTTTACTCAAGCCCACTAGTTTAATAAATATTTCTAATAGGACTCTACAAGGCCCAATGTTATTTAATTAATTCAACACTTGAATTATTTTAATTATTTGGACTCTACTAGTTCCACTAGTGTTTAATTAATTCAACACTTGAATTAATTTAATTTAGTCCATAAAATGTTTACGAAAATCACAATTTTCAAATACATTATTTGTTTGGCCAACTTTTAATTTAGGAACACTTCCTCAAATTAAAAGTTACATTCTCCTTATAGAAGTCATACTTCTATTTTTCCTTATGCTTATAAACTCCTTTATAAGCCGTTCAACACATTGAACTATTTTTACTTCTCAACGGGATCTAAAAAGTTAGCACTTGTGTGACCCTCAATGGTTCATTGATACAACTAGCAGTAGGTTCACATCTCCATGTGATTCGGGACTAAACATGTCCTTATATGAGCATACCCCAATTGCTCCATTCTTACTTATCAACTTCTTGATAATAAGAACGTCAGAACTCAAGTCTGATAGTACACAACCAATCATGTTAAATGCCTAGCAGCATCGCTTACATGATTCCATAGGTATCAAAAAATAGTGCCTGCAAGAACCATTCAATTATGGTTAGCGTACAGTACGGTCCCTTCAACTCATATATCCCGACCGATTCGAAAACCATTGGTATATCGAGAGTTGTCAATGAATCGATACTATGTGTCATGTCGTAATTGCATCGATAGTGTAATATATGAAACCCTTTTCATAATTACCACCATACTCTGATCAGAGATTTCATACTACATATACATGTGATCACATAGGATATCCATACCCGAAGTTAAGCGGTGAATCCCCGACTACAATGCATCGAATCCTATATGTTTCGACAGAACACCCAACCTTGCCACCTAATGACCCCATGAGAGTCAGTAAACAAGTCAAAGTGTAATTCTAGCACATAGAGTCTCATTGTTGTCCCGGATCATAAGGACTAATGGTATACAACCATAAACTAGGACGTTTCCACTCGATAAGTGAGAACCACTTGGAAAGTCCTTTATGGAGGGTTGTTCAGTGCACTCTACAATGAGCACCTATCTGCATGTTCGGACATCACAATGTCCCCTAACAATGAAACATGGTACTCACATCGCAGATACTAGTCTCAAACTCGAGCGGCCTATATCCTTCTTAGCGGCGACTGAATCGACTAGGAACTGGTTAGAATATACAGTATTCCAAATATGAGTTTCATGATACTCATCATATGAGCATCTCATATTCTTTCTACTATTTGTATATTCAAGGACTTTATCTATGCAACTAGCATGGGTATACAGATAAAGATGTGCGAAAACAATAATTTCAAATATTATTAAAATAAAGATTGTTTATACATAGAGTTTCATTGTGAACACTAGGCCAACACTTGGCTCGACGGGCATATACTCTAACAATCTCCCACTTGCACTAGAGCCAACTACCCATATGCTTCAAACCCATCGATTCGCGGTGATTCACGAATAATGGTCCTGGTAAAGGCTTAGTTAGTGGATCAGCAACATTATCTGCGGAGCCGACTTTGTCAATCGACACTTCTCCTCTTTCTACAATCTCTCGAAGGATGTTGTACTTTCTCAATACATGTTTGGATTTCTGATGAGACCCTAGCTCCTTTGCTTGAGCAATGGCTCCTGTGTTGTCACAAAACACCGGGACAGGAGCAGTTCCATTAGGAATGACAACCAACTCTTGGATGAAATTCCTTATCCAAACAGCCTCCTTTGCTGCAACTGATGCAGCAATGTATTCTGCCTCAATGAATCCGCTGTACTGTCTTGCTTGGAACTCTTCCAAGAGACAGCAGCACCATTGAGCATGAATATGAACCCAGAGGTTGACTTAGAGTCATCGATATCGCTTTGGAAGCTAGAGTCAGTGATACGAACACGGGTGGTCAAGCTCCAAGGAAGGCATGGGATCCTTTGCAGTTGTCGGAGGGACCAGTTGATGCGATCCCGCACACGAGATCTTTGATTTGTCCCGATCTTTGAAACAAGTAATTGGTAGATGTGACAATCGCCTCTAGATCACGCGGTCTAGCAACAATTAATCAACGATAGAAACAATCTCGTTCAAGAGAACCTCCAAAGAACCCGTCCTTGGAAACCTCGTGATAGTCGATTGACAAACACCACGAAAGATAAATCTTTTGATAAGTTTGATTTGATACAACGCAAAAGTTATAACGAAACTTAAGCTTGTTTTTTGAGAGAATTCTCAAAGAAAGTTTTATAAAACTCAATTAATGACTCAAAAAGTTGTTTACAATGATAGATTTTCGTCTATATATTGATACCAAAATCAAAAGATAACAAAAAGATAACTAGGTAACAAAATCTGCACCAAATCTTCGCAGCTAATCATAGGACACGGACCCCGTGTAGACCTCCGGGTACGGGTTCGTGTACACTCGGCCAAAAATATTCTCCAGCAAACAAAGGACGCGGACCCCGTGTATAGGTCCGTGCATGGGTCCGTGTAGGCTCGGTTTTCTTCATTCTCGATTGTGATGGGCACGGACCCCGTGTACAGGTCCGTGTACAGGTCCGTGTATCCTCGGCCGACAAAAATGATGCTTGAATAACGTTCTTTTGATCTCCAAACAAACTCCCATGCATCACGAACCCTTCGGCACTTTGCTCCTTGCACGTAAGCCCTCCTCGACTGCTCATAAACCCATTTACGACTACCATGATCGCATCATCCTCCCCTTCTTGAAAAGGATTTGTCCTCAAATCTTTGCTACCTAAGCAATTTAGTAATAACAAGGATTATACGACCAACATGCTTACCTTTAAACTCAAGTCGATAGGTGCTATCGTCCACGTGCTCCATCAACGCTTTGAACTCCAACTCCAAGGTCGACTTCACTTTCAATTCACCAACCTCAACATATACCAAATAGTAAAAGACAACAAATGATAAAATATGATTAAGTATCACAAATATCAATTCCTCCCCTTCTTAGACCTAGTCAACACCAAAATAGTATCCACACACGTGTACGACCATAGTTCACTAGGAATAGAGATAACTGAAGCTTGACATATGAATACACTCGACATGTCATTCTCCTGTATGCAATGCATGTACCCCAATCACACTCAACATGTCGTTTCATGTGCAACCAACACATAAAATCATTCATTTTATCAAAGGTAAAAATACCACTATATGCATCACTAGTAGTAACTCATGCAATGAATATAGAATGACGAATTTATTCTCCTTAAAATTGTACTCATTATGAACATAAAATTCTTATGTTCGATGCATGTTTCACAATTCCACCCAATAGACCTCCTCATATGCAACCATAGTAAAAATTCATGCACCCTATCAATGACCCTATTTACTTCATGGCTACCAATCAAACAAAGGTCATGCGCCTCAATATCAAGCAGAAACTCATGCAATAGGTGTGTGATGAAAATTTTATTCTCTTTAAACATGTATTCATCATAAACAAAGAAATAAGCATCTTCATCCCTGCACCTCTCAAAACCATAACGAAACCAATATAAATCATGCAAATAGGACACAGTAAATGTACTATCCATGCAATCATTTAACTCATCACATGAATTTAATTCTAATGCACACAAGTCATTGCCATGACAAAGCCTCATCAATTTGACAATCTTTGAACACTCAAAATTACAAACATTTGAATTTAATTCATGCAATATACCACTCTCAACTCTATGACACTTAGGCAACAAGGTTAAATCATAGTCATACCTCCTAAATATCACATTTTCAACCCATTCTCCAAACTCTTCAAAGCAAAACAACAATGACTTGAGGTAAGGAAGCAAATCATACCTCTTAGATATTGCATTGACAATTAACCTTACCTCATCGCGATTGCTCTCGAATTCATATGGTTCATCCCATTGCATCACACCTTCAACACTTGCTAGCCTCCTCATCATGACATCACCGTAATCCTGCAAAGAAGAATTAATACTGCTCGGGGTTGAACAGGCTATATCATCACTAGGTATATAAATCTCATCTTTGTACAAAGGTACTTGGAGAGATTTATACAAAATTAAATCACTCTCATCCTCAATTTTTCACTCTTTTGGGCCTTAAAATTATTTTTTTCTTTTCCTTTTTTCTTTGTTTTTTTTTCTTTTCTTTTATTGCCACTCACTCTTTGATCACTCATTTCTTTTCTTTCGGCCATTTTAAATTCTTTTTCACTCTCACAATTAAATTGCAGTTGATCATCAGTAGTGACAACTGAAATAGATGGATCAATGAAGGTACATGATGAATCATAACATGCGTGCAACAATTATCACTACTTTCTTCTTTCTCCTCCATAGCACACACATTAGAAGCAATCCACCATCTAAGAATTCACCCCCCAATCACAACACTCTATGCTCAAGTCAGAAATCAGTGGAGTACCAACCACCTCAATTCTCTCAACCTCCACTTTAGGTTCAACATCAATGCTCACTTCAACTCCGCATTCGACTGCATCCTTAGATTCACATTCAACTCTAGACTCCAGTACATTCACCTCTTCCTTTGTACATTGGCTAATCTCATGTCCAAACTCTAGACACCAATACATTGAATATCATAAGTACTAACATTTGAAATTTTAGATGTACCTTGATACCCATGCTTCAAAACCAACTTCGGTCTAGTCATGACCTTCTTCTCTTCACTCGACCTTCGTGCGGATGTCAAGAACTCCTTCCACGAGTCAATTCCCTGCCTACCACTCGATTTGCACCTCCTATCATCACGATCCAAATGTAATGCTCTATCCCCACCAAACTACTACCTCGTCTCTCTCATTAGCACTACCCTCAAGCCTATCAACCTTTCATGTAAAGTCTTAAGCTCCTTCTCCATATTCTATCAATCCCCCTTAACATTGTTTGAAATTGAAGATCGTCAACCATTATAGCTGAAAGAAAAAGGTTAGTATAAAACAATAAAAGAATAAAGTTTCCTCTCACCACAAATGCTCACTAGTCACTCCAATGAAAATTCACTCGCACTCGTCTTTTTCCCTCACCACAAAACCTCACAAATCACTCCAATGAAAATTCACTCCACTCAAATATTTTCACTCAAGTGAGAATCCTCAAGGGGCGCTTATGTCTCGTGGCTTCCACGTATCAAAACTTATGAGATCAATCATGTGACGCTTGAAACTCGACTCACTTAGACCACACAAGAACAAGCAACTCTGGAAATTGACTAGAATGCGACAATGACAAGGACAAACTTAACGCTGAATATAAGCGCTAAAATTCCAACAAACACCCGATTCAAATTTTTTTTCTCGTGAACAGTAACTCCGGCGGATGAACAGTAATTCCGGCATGAACAGTTTCGTGAATAATTCGGCGGATGACAATAACAAATGACACCGCCGAATGAACGTAACTTCGGCGCCGATGAACAGTATCTCGGCGGATGAATAGTGTCGTGAACAGTAAATCTGGCGATGAACAGAAATTTCGGATATGAACAGTATTTCCGATAAATAGTACTTTCCGATATGAACAGTACTTCCGATGAACAGTAACTCCGGCAAATGAACAGTAATTCGCGATTTTTTTTTTGGAATTCAACAAATCCGTAGAAATCGCTACACGAAAATCGGTATTGAAAATCCTACGAAGAATTGAACGGATACGCTTACTTGAATCAAAACCAAAAGCTCTGATACCACCTGATGCGATCCCGCCCACGAGATCTTTGATTTGTCCCGATCTTTGAAACAAGTAATTGTTTGGTAGATGTGACAATCGCCACTAGATCACGCGGTCTAGCAACAATTAATTAACGATAGAAACAATCTCGTTCAAGAGAACCTCCAAAGAACCGTCCTTGGCAACCCTCGTGATAGTCGATTGACAAACGCCACAAAAGATAAATCTTTTGATAAGTTTGATTTGATACAACGCAAAAGTTATACGAAACTTAAGCTTGTTTTTTGAGAGAATTCTCAAAGAAAGTTTTTATAAAACTCAATTAATGACTCAAAAAGTTGTTTACAATGATAGATTTTCGTCTATATAGTGATACCAAAATCAAAAGATAACAAAAGATAACTAGGTAACAAAATCTGCACCAAATCTTCGCAATATTCGCAGCTAATCATAGGACACGGACCCCGTGTAGGCCTCCGGGTACAGGTCCGTGTACACTCGGCCAAAAATATTCTCCAGCAAACAAAGGACACGGACCCCGTGTACAGGTCCGTGCATGGGTCCGTGTAAGCTCGGTTTTCTTCATTCTCGATTGTGATGGGCACGGACCCCGGTACAGGTCCGTGACAGGTCCGTGTATCCCGGCCGACAAAAATGATGCTTGAATAATGTTCTTTTGATCTCCAAACAAACTCCCATGCATCACGAACCCTTCGGCACTTTGCTTCTTGCATGTAAGCCTTCCTCGACTGCTCATAAACCCATTAACGGCTACCATGATCGCATCACCAGTCACGAGGGGACGCCTAAAGAAGTTCAAGGAGGCACTACAGGGAGTCATGAGCAAGCATGAAGTGGTCGTGATGCATGGGAGTACGTCGGGATGCCAAAGGAATATCATTCAAGAATTGTTGGAGACGGCCGAGACTCCACGGACGTGTACATGGACCTGTACACGGGGTCCGTGCCCTTTACAGCAGGATGAAGAATTCCAGTGTCTACACGGACCCGAGCATGGATCAGTACACAGGTCCGTGTCCTATGACATTTGCGAAGGCCGTGCGTACACGGACCCGTACACGAAGGTGGACACGGGGTCACACGGGGTCCGTGCCCCTTGTTTCCAGCTGAAGATGATTTTCCCGAGAGTACACGGACCCGTACACGGAGGTCTACACGGGGTCCTTGTCTGAGACGGCTGCGCGAGAATATTTTCCTTTCTAGAGTTTTAATTATTTTGGAGACTAGATTTTTGATATCTTTTGGTTTTATAAAAACAAGTTGGACGAAAATTAAACACAATTCAGATTATCATCTCCACGCTATCTCGATCTCTCATCTCTGTCGCGACCCAGATCCTGTCCCACCTGTCGTTATGCACACATACAGACACAACAACAGCCGGAAACTCCGGTGAGAACAAATTCCACTATAAAACATGTATCCATGCATATACACAATATAAATCATGAACATACTATCATGGATGTAATCAACAACAATACATCTTATAGACTATAAAACATAATCAGAATAAGTCAAGCAATGTAATTCAAACTCATATCTTTGACTCAATTCATATCTAATTCTAGGGATCTCGGTGTGAATAAGATGTAACAGGTCTCCCACTTACTCTCCCAATCAGGGTGGCGTTACATCTTATTCCTAAACTTCGGTCATGTCTGTATCGAATTCTACAATCGGAGTGAATCTTCCCCTATGCTTCGATATCACCGAACGTTTAGAAAATTGGCGTATCTACCAATGACTCTCCTATCTCAGTACATATATATAAATCAATATAAAGTACAAACATAACAAGTATGTGATTTTGGGAAACTCAAATCGAATCTCATTTGAGTTGTATCTTCCCGATTTCACATGTTTTATACCTCTCTTGTCGTTCAATCTCTGTCGATGTAGAAGTCTCGATGTCAAAGTTGCCAATACAAATCTGAAATGGCATAGACAATGTGGGGACCCGGGCTCTAACTCAATTCTTTTCGGGATTAATCGGATCCTCGTTCAAAAATACGGGTCAAAATTTTGCTTTTAACAGTAAATCAAATGTTTATAACTCAAGCACAAGATAGTTCTTTATTTTATTTCAATAAACATCATTACATGTCTTGTTTTAATACATTCATACAAACTAGTGTTCAATCCCAACCAAAATCAAAATATGGTACATGTCTAGTAAAAGAAACCACTAGTAATCTGCTGCGCCCGAAGTCACCACGCTATCTCGATCTCTCATCTCTGTCGTGACCCTGATCCTGCCCCACCTGTTGTTATGCACACATACAGACATAACAACAGCCGGAAACTCCGGTGAGAACAAATCCCAGTATAAAACATGTATACATGCTGATACGAAATCATAAATCATGCATGAAAGCATTAACAATCGCTCCATAGTCTATGAAACCGATCTATCTAAACATGCAACTCAAATCAAATCATGTCTTGACTCGAATCGACTCTACTCTAGGGATCTCGGTGTGAATAAGACGTCACTGTCTGTCACCTACCCTCCCAATCGGGGTAACTGTACGTCTTATTCCTAGACTTCGGTCATGTCTGTATTGAATGTCTACAATCGGAGGATGTGTGCTCCTATGCGTCGATACACCGAACGTCTAGAAGTTTGGCAAATCTGCCAATGACTCTCCTATCTCAAATGCATGAATATAAATCTATAAATGCATAATCATATCAAAAGATTTGAATACAATCCATAAACAAATCATAATCATGTCAAAAGACAAGCAACTAATCTAGTATGTGGTTTTGTTGGGAAACTCAAATTGAATCTTATTTGAGTTGTGTCTTCCCCAAACAAAACATGCATTATACCTTCTTGTCGTTCGTAGCAGTCGAAGTCTCGTTGGCGAATATGTCAATATCAATCTGAAACGACATATTCAAGACGCATTCTATCAATCTCTAACTCAATTCAGTACACATACGGATCAATATTCAATCTCTCGGTACAATTTAACGGCATAACGAAGTAATCTTGCGATACCGGTCGTCCAACCTCATAATCATCATCATAGGTATATGATAGTACTCAAAATCTGCACAAGTTAACTCTAAACATGCTGGAAAATAGTTACAATAGCATACAACGTCCGTTCTTCGATCCGGTTGTGTATATACTATGTTCAATATGTCAAGAACACGATATAAGTATCATATATAATTCTTTCACATATGGAATCTGAATCATGCTGAAATTTAACCAAACTTACATCCTTAGATAGCTCTTGATACAAGGAACACAAATTTATGCTTGTATTGAAGTTTGATGAGTATCTTTTGCACAACTTCAAGTCTAAATGAAAGAACCCTTTCACTTCTTATGGAATGGCTAGCGATTTTCTCCAGCAAGTCTGAAGAAAGAATGACTCAGCCCAAGTGTATATATATATATGCCATGTGTCTTCCTAAGAATTAAGGGTGGCTTTCTCGCAAGCAGCACCGCGGGTGCGGTCACTCTTCACCGCGGGTGCGCTGTGCCCACGGCATGCCTTTCATTTTCTGAAATTCGACGACCGCGGGTGCGGTACATATAAGACCGCGGGTGCGGTGACATTACCGGGTGCGGTGACGTTTGCACCGCGGGTGCGGTGTCATTTCTGTAAATACTTTCCAACTCTCTGTCCATCAACCGCGGGTGCACTCCTTCTTGGACCGCGGGTGCGGTGACCCTACTGTAACATGACCAATTTTCTGTCCATGCACCGCGGGTGCGGTGCTTCTCTAGGCGCGGGTGCGGTCCCTTTCTTCAAGAACACTTCATCTTTTCATTTTATCCACATACAATCTAGGCATTACAGTCAATGTGCATTCTATCAATCTCTAGTACACAACAATACACATAGGAATCAATATTTCATTTCAAGTCATTTCGACGGCATAACGGCGGATTCTCGATACCGATCATATTAACACAACATAATCAATATCAACAACTCACAATTCTCATCATCACACATGCTAAGCTCTGAAATCTGTATATGCTCAATCAATTAGATGCTGAAATTTCACACGAATCGCATATGGTCTCATTTCTTCGTTCCGGTTTCAATTACCCTATGTCCAACATATCAAGAACACATACTAACCATCATATCACAATTCTTTCGACACATGGAATCTAAATCATGCTGAAACGTAACCAAACTTACATCCTCTTGTAGCCTTGGGTGAGAGGAGCACAAATCTAGTCTCGGATTGAAAATCGGATGAATATATCTTGCACAAATCAATTTCTAAGAAAATGAAGCATGAAGGAATTCTTGAAGGTTTCTCTCGGTTCCTGCTTGGAAGATGCTGAAGAATGACAGCAGTACAAAGTTTATATATCACATGTCATGTGTCAACATAATACTTCAAGGTGGATTTCTCGCACAGAGCACCGCGGGTGCGCTCCTTCTTGACCGCGGGTGCGGTTAGCTCACGGCATCCCCTTCCAATTTTTCAAAATCGACAACCGCGGGTGCGGTCCTGTGTTCACCGCGGGTGCGTTCACCCTACTGTAAATCTTCCACATTTCATGAGTCACAACCGCGGGTGCGGTAGAAGACTAAGCGTGGGTGCGGTCTGATGCGAACACGGATGGTCAGGCGCCAAGGAAAGCATGGGACCCTTTGGAGTTGCCGGAGGGACCAACCACGAGGGGACGCCTAAAGAAGTTCAAGGAGGCATTACAAGGAGTCATGAGCAAGCATGAAGGGGTCGTGATGCATGGGAGCACGTTTGGAGGCCAGCGGAATGTGATTCAAGCATTGTTGGAGCCGGCCGAGTCTACACGGATGTGCACACGGACCTGCACACGGGGTCCGTGTCCTTTACAGCCGAGGATGAAGAATTCCAGTGCCTACACGGACCCGAGCACGGACCAGTACACGGGGTCCGTGTCCTATGATATTTGCGAAGACAGTGTCTACACGGACCCGTACACGGAGGTGAGTACGGGGTCCATGTCCTTTGTTTCCAGCTGAAGTTATTTTCGAGTGTACACGGACCCGGGCACGGAGGGCTACACGGGGTCCGTGTCTGAGACGGCTGCGCGGGAATATTTTTCCTTTCTAGAGTTTTAATTATTTTGGAGACTAGATTTTTGATTCTTTTTGACATATAAATATGTTTTGGACGAAATTTTACACACAATTCAGATCATTATTGATATTTTATCATTGTTCTTGAGTTTTCTCTCAAACAATTAAAGCTTTTGCTTTGTCAAACAAAAATCAAACTTATCAAAGTTTTTAACTTTGTGGCGTTTGTCGATCGTGCTTGTGCGGATTGTCGTCGACTTGTTCTTCGAAGGTTCGTTATAATCTCGGTTGTTTATCTCGTGATTATTTGTTGCTAGACTTTTCATAGTTTAGAGGTGAAAATCACAATACACACACTTGATTTAAAAGATCGGACAACAACGATTCTTTGTTCGTTATTGAATTGAGGGCGCGATTTGATTCTAATCGTGTTTGCTATTCGTCGTACAAAGATTCACATCACGGTCTGTCTTTATCAATATATTCAAGTTTTGCAACGTCGTTTCTCCCCTTGTTCTTGCATTCCATATTCATACTACATATCAATTCAAACGTATCAACAAGAATCTCGGGCATTACATTTCTCCCCCTCTTAGATATGAGTTCGTCCTCGAACTCGAAAGCACTCAATCAAGGTATATATAAGATGCAATATAATCAAAACTGAATAAATACTCACATCATGAAAATAGCTCGGGATATTTGTCTCATCTCTGATTCTATCCCCAAGTCGCTTCTTCAATGCCATGACAACTCCACTAGACTTTCACTAGCGGAATAGTCTTCGTTCTGAGCTGCTTTTTTTTTCGATCCAAAATTTGCAATGGTTGCTCAAAATAACTCAGTGTATCGTCAAGCTCGGCCTCATCAGGCTGAATGACATGAGAACATCAGGCATGTATCTACGCAGCATCGATATATGAAAAACATCATGTATCCCATATAAAGAAAGAGGAAGAGCAGTCGATATGCTCGATCGCAAATCTTTTCAAGAATCTCGTACGGACCAATGTATCTAGGAGACAATTCCCGTTTGCCAAATCTGACAACGCCTCTGAATGGAGAAATCTTCAAGAATACTCTGTCTCCCTATTCAAATACTAACGGTCTACGTCTGATGTTCGCATACTTGGCTTGTCTATCCTGCGCCATCTTCATTCTCTTCTGAATGATCTTCACCTTCTCAGTCATTTCACGAATCATATCAGGTCCAAGTTCTGGTACCCAGATACATCATCCTAAAACAGAGGAGATCTGCACTTCTTGCCATATAACGCCTCAAACGGTGCCATCTCGATGCTCGTTTGATAGCTGTTGTTGTACGAGAATTCACAAAGTGGTAGTGAATCTTGCCAACTAGTGCCAAAATCTAGTACTACAGCTCTCAACATATCCTCTAATGTTTGGATAGTCCGCTCTGACTGTCCGTCTGTCTGAGGATGATAAGCAGTGCTCAGATGTAATGTCGTACCTAAAGCCTGCTGCAGACTGTGCCAGATATGAGAAGTGAATCGTGGATCACGATCTGATACGATCGACTTCGGCACACCATGCAGTCTGACTACCTCTCTGATATATATCTCAGCCATCTGATCATGTCGGTACGTCATTCTGTACGGAATAAAACAAGCTGATTTGGTCAATCTGTCAATAATGACCCAAATCGCATCACAGCCCCGGGATGATCGTGGTAACTTCGTAACGAAATCCATGGAAATGTGATCCCATTTCCATTCAGGAATAGAGAAACTCTGAAGTAGACCTCCGGGCTTCTTCCTCTCGGCCTTACCTGTTGGCAATTCAAGCACTTAGACACAAACTCTGCAATATCTGACTTCATCTGTTTCCACCAGAATTGTGTCTTCAAATCGTTGTACATCTTCCTGCCACCAGGATGAATACTGAACCGACTACAGTACCCTTCTAACAATATCTGTTGTTTCAAATCTGAAACATCTGGCACTACAAGACGGTTATTCACATACAGAATATGATTATGTACCTGATATTCTGACTGATGTCCTGATCTGACCATCTGAATCGACTTCTGAATATTCTGATTAGTTCTTTGTGCTGCTTTAATTCTCAAAATCAAATCTGGCTCAACTTGAATCGTAGCAAGTCGTAGTGGTCTACTATCTGTATCAAATGCTAATCCAGAAAAACAGCAATCTTCAATCATATTCGAAACACCTATCGTCGTAAGGATAGGGAACATACCTTCCGACTCAAGGCATCAGCTGCTGCATTCGATTTTCCTGGATAGTATTTTGATCTCGCAATTAAAATCCTTCAGCAAATCGAGCCATCTACGCTGTCTCATGTTTAACTCTGACTGAGAAAACATATACTTTAGGCTTTTGTGATCATAGTAGATTTCAAATTTCTCGCCATAAAGATAGTGACGCCAGATCTTCAATGCAAAGGCAATGGCCGCCAATTCAAGATCATGAATTGGGTAGCGAGTCTCGTGTGGCTTCAACTGTCTCGAGGCATATGAGATTACATCCGCTGCATAATAATACATCCTAGCCCTCTGTGAGATGCATCACAATATACAACGAAATCACCAATACCTGAAGGTGTATCGTCAATACTGGAGCACTGTTCAGTCGTCTCTTCAACTCTAAAAAGCTAGATCACAGGCTTCAGACCACACGAATGGCGCATTCTTCTGTGTCAACTCGGTAATCGGTTTCGTGATACTGGAGAAATCTTTAATAAATCGTCGGTAATACCCTGCTAAACCCATAAACTGCGTATCTCTGGCACAGAAGTCGGTCTCGGCCAACTGATCACAGCTTCAACTTTACTCGGATCCACAGATATACCGTCTCCGGATATAATATGACCCAAGAAGACAACCTGTCTCAGCCAAAACTCACACTTTGACAGTTTAGCATATAATTTCTCATTTCTCAATGTCGCAGCACAGTTCTTAAATGTCTGGCATGCTCAGTTTCATTCTTGGAATATACCAAATATCATCAATAAAAACAATAACAAACTCATCCAGATACTTCTGAAAGATACTGTAATAGCCGAGCTTGGTGTACGGTACGGTTTAAGATTTCGTAAGTTTATTGACTACTTTGTCAAGTTTAGGTATAGTTTGGATGTTAAGAGTTTCGATTTATGATTTATTATGGTGGTTATAGATGTTGTGTAGTGCTATTGTAGCGGCGTTACGATTAAATTCATGATAATTCGTATGTTGAGCCAATTGGTATAGGCCAATTGGAGTGATTAGATAAGACATAGAGGTGTAACTTTCTTATTTTGAGTTTTGTTCAAATCATTGTGAATGTAAGCCAAAAGAGCCTCGAAGTGTGT
>NW_027460127.1:0-5670 GCF_025594145.1 Primulina tabacum
CCGATTTCTCTCGATTTCTAATCCAATACAAAAATGAATTGGTTCGATCAAGCTAGCTATATGTTGTGTATTATCGACGATTTCTACATAAGGCGGTAAGATGATATCTTGAGCAGTTACATATCCAGGACCTCTGACACAAATAGACGCTTCACAAGTCCCATATAGATTACTTCTCAATACAATTTCTTTCAAATTCATTAAAATCTCATGAACCGATTCTTGAATACCCGTTATTGTAGAATATTCATGCGGGACGTTCTCAGATTTTACACGTGTGATACATGTTCCTTCTATTTCTCCAAGCAAAGCTCTTCGCATCGCAATGCCTATTGTGTCGGCTTGTCCTTTCATAAGTGGAGAGAGAATAAAGCGCCCATAATAGAGACGTTTACTGTCTGTTCTTGATTCAACACATTTCCACTGTAGTGTCCGAGTAGATACTGTTACTTTCTCTCGAACCATAGTAATATTATTTTATTTGATTGAATTTGAATCATTTATTTCTCTTGTTTCTTTTGAAATTTCTTCACTATTCATTTCCTACACACGTCTTTTTTTCGGAGGTCTACAGCCATTATGTGGCATAGGGGTTACATCTCGTACGAAAGTTAATAGTATACCACTTCTACGAATAGCGCGTAATGCTGCGTCTCTTCCGAGACCGGGACCTTTTATCATGACTTCTGCTCGTTGCATACCTTGATCAACTACTGTACGAATAACATTTGCTGCTGCAGTTTGAGCGGCAAAAGGTGTGCCTCTTCTCGTACCCTTGAATCCACAAGTACCGGCGGAGGACCAGGAAATCACTCGACCCCGTACATCTGTAACTGTGACAATGGTATTATTGAAACTTGCTTGAACATGAATAACTCCCTTTGGTATTCTACGTGCACTCTTACGTGAACCAATACGTACATTCCTACGCGAACCAATTCTCGGTATAGCTTTTGCCATATTTTAGCATCTCATAAATCTGAGTCCGAAATATATGGATATATCCATTTCATGTCAAAAGAGATTTATTATTTTTACATTGAACCCTTTAGCGAGTCTGATTATCCTTGTCTTTGTTTATGTCTGGGGTTGGAGCAAATTACTATAATGCGCCCCCGCCTACGGATTAGTCGACACTTTTCACAAATTTTACGAACGGAAACCCTTATTTTCATATTTATCATTCCTTATCTTAATTCTGAATCTACTTCTTGGTAGAAAATAAGTTTCTTGAAATTTTTCATCTTGAGTCGTATTGAATAAAAAGCACCTAATCTTTCGAATCCTTGTTTCGGAGTCGATAAATTATACGTCCTCTCGTTGAATCATAACGACTTACTTCAATTTTTACTTTATCGCCTGGCAATATCCGTATAAAACTACGTCGGATCTTTCCTGAAACATAACCTAGAATCAGATCTTCATTATCTAACCGAACCCGGAACATGCCGTTGGGAAGTGATTCAGTAATTAAACCTTCATGAATCCATTTTTGTTCTTTCATTCCAGGTAAAGCCCCCTTGAAGTATCAACTAATGTACGAGAAACGCTATTAGACAACTTCTTTTTTTTACAAATAGAAAGAGAGTCGTTGGATATTAAACGGATTACCATATAGAACACAACAACTCTCCGCCAATTCTTTCTAGTCGAGCTTCCCGGTCTGTCATTATACCTCGAGAAGTAGAAAGAATTACAATCCCCATCCCACCTAAAATTCTAGGAATTCGTTGAGAGTTAGAATATATTCGTAAACCAGGTCGGCCAATCCGTTTTAAATTTAAAAAATTTCTATAGGGTCTTTTCCTATTCCTTCTATGTCGCAGGGTTAAAACCAAAAAATATTTGTTTTTTTCTTGATGTTTTCTGACGTTTTCGATAAAACCTTCGCGGAAAAGTATTTTAACAATATTTTCGGTAATATTAGTAGATGCTATACGAACAACTCGTTTTTTATCCATATCAGCATTTCGTATAGAGGTTATTATCTCAGAAATAGTGTCCCTACCCATGATGAACTAAAATGATTGATGTCTCAAAATTGGATATAATTAACATGTTTTTCTTTTTTTTATTGGTTTATGAATATGAAGTTGAAAGGTATATACGTGAGACACAATCTAGGAATTAATCTAGTTCTTAATTTATTTCTTTATAAAGATTTCACGATCTCTTTTTATTTTATAATACCTCGGGAGCTAATGAAACTATTTTAGTAAAATTTAATTGTCTCAATTCCCGAGGAATTGCACCAAAGATTCTAGTTCCTTTTGGATTTCCTTCTTGATCAATCACAACTGCGGCATTGTCATCATATCGTATTATCATACCGTTGTCACGTTTAAGTTCTTTACAGGTACGAACAATTACAGCTCTGACTACTTCTGATTTTTCTAGGGACATGTTTGGTAATGCTTCTTTGATCACAGCAACAATAACGTCACCAATATGAGCATATCGACGATTGCTAGCTCCTATGATTCGAATACACATCAATTCTCGAGCCCCGCTGTTATCCGCTACATTTAAATAAGTCTGAGGTTGAATCATATCAATTTTTTAGTCTATTCTTCCAATTCAAAGGATGAAGAAAATAAAAGAAATATTGTTTGTCCAAAAAAAGAGACCTGTGTGGTCTTTTTTTCATCCCTAAAGACTCATTTCTGTGGGTTCTTTTTTTTATCCCGAACTAATAAATTGAGTTCGTATAGGCATTTTCGATGCTGCTGTTAAAATAGCCCTTTTAGCTATATTTTCAGTTACTCCACCTATTTCATATAGTATTCGACCCGATTTAACAACTGCTACCCAATATTCGGGGGATCCTTTCCCTGAACCCATACGTGTTTCAGCAGGTCTTATGGTAATTGGCTTGTCTGGAAATATGCGTACCCATATTTTTCCCCCACGGCGTGCATTTCGTGTCATTGCTCGTCGACCGGCTTCGATTTGTCTAGATGTGATCCAAGCAGGTTCAAGTGCCTGAAGAGCATATTTACCGAAACAAATACGATTACCTCGATAAGCCATTCCCTTCATTCTTCCTCTATGTTGTTTACGGAATCTAGTTCTTTTGGGGTTATAGTTGATGGGTGTTTTGGAATTCCATCTCTACTACAGAACTGGACGTGAGAGTTTCTTCTCATTCAGCTCCTCGCGAATAAAAGGCTTCAAAATGGAATTTCACTTAGATTTTAATCTATATTTCACTTAGATTTTAATCTATATTAAATAGATATTCACATTTTTTTTTTAAATTTATAAAAAAATAAAGTTTTCGCGGGCGAATATTTACTCTTGCAATCTCTATTTCCGCGCTAGGACTTGTTCATGACTTCTCAGAATAGATGAATAGATTTCCGGTTCATTTCGCCGTCCCGACTAGCGAATCATTAAGATTCATTTGTTCAATAAAATCTTTTGCGTTCACAGGTTCCATCGTTCCCATCGCCTCGTACTTAATGGTTAGGTCCGAATTTGCAATGGAGCTAATAATCCAATTTATTCTTGAGTCAACCTTCTTAGTCTTTATTGGCTCGAAGCTCTTGATTTCTTTCTTCTGATTCGTTTAATATTTAGTTCATTATGGATGAATCAACTAGTATTGATGCTTTATTACACTGTTTTTTTGAGAGGACTTATACATAGACCTTACATATTGGAATTCTATAGCAATATTGATATTCTTTTTCTCTCTTTCTCTCATCCTTCCGTTTATCCACACCCTTCTTCTGTATATTGTTTTAAACTTAGAATTAAAGTTAAAAGATTTCAGTTGCTACAAAGATATGACCAATTTATCATATTTTGTCTGGTTCTTTAGATCCAGATAATACGAAGTGATGAGTTGGTTTTCATACTATGGGGCTGGTCTTTTTTTTTAATCCTAACCCTAACCAACGAGTCACACACTAAGCATAGCAATTATATCAAAAGGTGAATCGGATTTTTATTCAACCCTATAAAGAATTAAAAATTAGAATTGCTTGTTTTGATTAATCAGAAAAAGAACGAAGAAGTTTCCCTTTTTTTGTTCTATCAATGGGAAAAACAAGTCAAGTTTTCTTATTCCTCTTCTTTGTCTAGAAAAATCCAAATTTTGATACCTAATACCCCATAGATAGTCCGAACAATATAAGAACAATAATCAATTTTAGCTCGAATGGTTTGCAGGGGAACCCTGCCTTCTCTGATCCATTCGACACGTGCAATTTCTTTTCCATCGATACGTCCTGCAATTTGTACTTGAATCCCTTTTGTATCTGCTTGTTCAGTTAATTCAATAGCTTTTTTCATTGCTTTTCGAAATGAAACTCTATTCTTTAATTGTCCGGCTATAAATCCTGCAAGAATATTAGGGTTTCCGTAAGGTTTTGCAATTCTTGTGATAGCAATGTTTAGTTTTCGGTTTCCATAATCAAATTCTTTTTGTAGGTTCATCTGTAATTCTTCGATTCCTCGTGGTCTACTTTCTATTAATAACTTTGGGAATCCCATAAAGATTATGATCTGGATCAAATCGATTCTCTTTTGAATCTCTATACGTGCAATCCCCTCGGTGCCGGAGGATATTCTCATATTCTTTTGTACATAATTTTTGATAAAATCTCTTATTTTATGATCTTCTTGTAGACCCTTAGAATAATTTTTTGGTTGTGCAAACCAAAGGGAATGATGACGTTGGATTGTACCAAGTCTGAAACCAAGTGGATTTATTTTTTGTCCCATACTCCTCCCCTAATATCTATCATCATATATCCACGAATCCATTTGTTCATAGTCAGCATTTAGAGATCTATCTTTCACTACAAGAGTTATATGACAGGTATTTCTTTTTATCGCATAACGACGTCCTCGAGCTCGAGGTTTTAATCTCTTCGCGGTAGTACCCTCATTAACTTCAGCTTTACTAATTACTAAATCGGCTTTGTTGGAAGCCATATTGTAACTCGCATTTGCTGCTGCAGAATAAACCAATTTAAAAATTGGATAACATGCTCTATAAGACATGAGTTCTAGTATCATAAGTGTTTCCTCATAAGAACGTCCACGAATTTGATCAATTACTCTTCTTGCTTTATCAGCAGATAGAGATATATGTCGACCTAAAGCGTATACTTCTGTTTTTTTTTTCTTTAGCATAAGGTTTGTCTCCTACTAATAAATCATAAATATCTATCCATTTTTTTTAAGATAAGATTATCGACGAGATCGATTATCATTTTTTGCATGTCCTCGGAAATTTAAAGTAGGTACAAATTCTCCCAATTTGTGTCCTACCATACGATCTATTATATAAATAGGAAAGTGTTCCTTACCATTATGAATAGCAATCGTATGGCCGATCATTGTGGGTATAATGGTAGATGCACGGGACCAAGTTACTATTATTTTTTTTTCTGCTTTTTTATTAAGCTTTTCTATTTTTATTAATAGATTATTGGCTACAAAAGGATTTTTTTTTAGTGAACGTATCACAGCTAACTCCTATTTCTTTTTTGTAAAGACGAAAAAAGAAATTCTATTTTCTCGTCTATTTACTACGGCGACGAACAATCAAATTATCACTATATTTATTCCTTTTTCTACTTCTTCTTCCAAGTGCAGGATAACCCCAAGGGGTTGTGGGTTTTTTTCTACCAATTGGGGCTCTCCCTTCCCCACCCCCAT